>NC_091992.1:126301062-126500026 GCF_044704955.1 Pristiophorus japonicus | reverse complement strand
CTCCCCCACCCCCTCCTCCACTCTCCCCCACCCCCTCCTCCCCCTCCTCTCCCCCACCCCCCCCCTCTCCATCCCCCACCCCTCCTCTCCCCCACCCCTCCCTCTCTCCATCCCCCCTCACCCCCCTCCCCACCCCCACCCCCCCTCTCTCCATCCCCCACCCCCCTCCCCCTCCCCACCCCCCTCCCCCTCCCCACCCCCCTCCCCACCCCCCCCCTCTCTCCATCCCCCACCCCCCCCTCTCCATCCCTCACCCCCCCCTCTCTCCATCCCCCCTCTCCCCTCCTCCCCCTCCCTCCCCCTCCCTCTCCCTCCAGCCCCCCCTCCCTCTCCCTCCAGCCCCCCCTCTCTCCTCCCCCTCCCTCCCCCCCCCTCTCCCCTCCCCCTCCTCTCTCCACCCCCTCCCCCTCTCTCCACCCCCCTCTCTCCACCTCTCTCCACCCCCCTTTCTCCCCTCCTCTTCCCCCCCCTTTCTCCCCTCCTCCCTCCCCCCCCCATCTCCTTTTGCCCCCTTTTCCCCTTTATCCCCCATCCCTCCCTCTGCTTCCCCCCTCTCTCCCTTCCCTCGCTGTCAGAAACACAGCCACTGAAAGACAGAGAATGAGAGACACACACAGACAGACAGAGATAGAGACACGCTGGGGGAGGGCATCCCAGCTCGCTGTTGGAGGGCTCCCGGTGCTGCAGTCGGTAAGTAGAAAATGTTTTATTTATTGATTTTTTTTTTAAAAATTAATTTTTTTTGATTGATTTATTGGTTGATTTATTGATGTATTTATCATTTATTATTGATGATGGCTCTTTATTTGTAAAACTGAAGTGTTTAATGTTTGTAAACTTCCCTTTAAACCCCCCCCCCCCCATTCCCTACGCCTGATTTGTAACCTACGCCTAATTTTCTAAAGTGTAGACAAGGTTTTTTCGAGCGTACAAAAATCTTCACTTACTCCATTCTAAGTTAGTTTGGAGTAAGTTTTCACTGACGAAACTTTGAAAACAGGCGTAAGTGGCCGGACACGCCCCCTTTTGAAAAAAAATTCTGTTCCAAAGTGAAACTGTTCTAACTGACTAGAACTGGAGCAAACTAAATGACAAGAATTCCAATTTCTAAGATACTCTGTTCTACACCAGTTGCTCCTAAAAATCAGGAGCAAATCATGTGGAAACTTGGGGCCAAACTCTCTGCATCCACCTCGTCAAGCCCCCTCATAATCTTATTCATTTCGATAAGATCACCTCTCATTCTTCTGAATCCCAATGAGTCGAGGCCCAACCTCCTCAACCTTTCCTCATAAGTCAACCCCCTCATCCCTGGAATCAACCGAGTGAACCTTCTCTGAAGTTCCTCCGAAGCAAGTATATCCTTTCGTAAATATGGAAACCAAAACTGCACGCGGTATTCCAGGTATGGCCTCACCAATACCTTATAAGACAATATTCCAAGTTGTCATTTACAAATGTGCACTTTAACCAATTACTCAGACTGATAGTTTACAAGCAGATTCTTGCACTGAACACTGATGGCCTTCAACAGCAGCAAAATCCTTTCAAATTCAGTGATTTCCCTCCCCCCCCCCCCCCCCCCCTCTAGTTATAGAAGGGAGCGGTACGGTAGCACAATGCATTAGGACTCCAGAATATCATGTCGCATAATGATAGAATTCTGGTTGGCACTCAAAGTTCTCAGTTTTGCGAGTTCCCATGCTTTCGGTAACAGCTTGCTCACATTGTTGATTCATGAGGTTCACGAGGTTGATTCCGAGATGAAAGGGTTGTCATAAGGTTGAGCCTATACTCCTAGGAGTTTAGAAGACGGAGCGGTGATCTTATTGAAACGGATAAGATTCTGAGGAGGCTTGACAGGGTAGATGCAGAGGATGTTTCCCCTCATGTGGGAATCTAGAACTAGGGGGCATAGTGTCAGAATAAGGGGTTGCTCACTTAAAACAGAAGAGAGGAATTTCTTCTCTCAGAGGGTCATGAATGTATGGAACTTTCTACCCCAGAGAGCTGTGGAGGCTGGGTCATTGAATATATTCAAGGCGGAGATAGACAGATTTTTGTATGATAAGCGAGTCAAGGGTTATGGGGAGCGGGTAGGGAAGTGAAGTTGAGGCCAGGATCAGATCAGCCATGATCTTATTGAATGGCACCCGCTCCTATTTATGTTCTTACTATGACAGAAAGAAAACAATCAGGCAAACTATTCCTGGCTGTTCTCGTGCAGACAGACACCTGTAGACAGCTAACTGCAGTTCACCTGCCCATCACCTTAGCTAAGAAAGGTGCATGAATTATAATTCAAGCAAACCAAAAAAGGGGAGAAGTATTTCTACATTTTTCTTCCGTGTGCAAAATTTATTTTAGAATACGGAAATATCTTCAACAATTCCAAACCAGGTTTCTTTTCCCTTAGGAAAAAAGGTGCAAATCAAATCCAGCAGAAGGTTTGGAAGCTTCATATATTAAGTGCTTTTAATTCATTATTCATTAGTCAGTGGCATGATGTCTTCTACTCCTAACCTTGCAGAACCCACCTGCCACCACCCCCCAGAACCTGAGCCATTTTGCCACTTTATTTTGACCTGATACTAAATTGAAAATAATTACTTAATACCGATCACCCCGCCAATCAAAAACAATATCATTCTGCAGGGTCTGTGGGGATAGATGAGTGGGATTGTGCTTTAGTGGAAGATGCGCATCATTCAAAGAATCTTACGTCACCTATGGGAGAGAATCATACAAATAAATGCTGCTCCCCAAAGTGTGCCGCGACCATGGGTAGGCTTTTTGTAAAGCTCCCAAGTGCTGAGGAGAGCTCAAAAGGGAGCACCAATCTTTAGGGCATATGCCCTGTCCAGAACTGTCAATCAATCCTCAGGGCATACGCTCTCAATATGCTGTGGCAGTTTGGCCACTTTGAATGCCTCCCTTCTGAGGAATCCAGTTACAACCTAGAGATCCAGTATAAAGCAGAGACCCCAGCTCTTCGTAGACTGCAAAGTACTCGTGTAAAAGCCTGCTCTATTTCTAGCCAATTGGTTCAATTTGACTGAAGTTAGAATCGCAGCAGCATGTGGCACCATTATTCTTCAACATCCAATAGTGCAGCTACGTGTTCATTGTGCATGACTGGATTTCTTAGGCTCATTGTGCTTGCATATCTTGTTCTAAATAATCCGGGAAGCAAAGTACAGTTATTTCTTGTAGCAATGTTTTGTGAATCCATGGGTAATAAGCAACTTTAGGAGACCAGAATTTTATGAATTAATTGTACAGATCAGTGATCCTGGATGGGCTATTGCATCTTGTACGGTATTTAAAACCTTTGGCAGATTGTTTGTGCAGACACGCTGGCCTAGCTGTACAGACTCTTAGCTTGGTTACACTTCATATATTGCATTGGTCAGTCCCAAAGATACGACCGCACCACAGATGCGACAGGTTCACTGTGCTGATCTAATATATGCCTCGGCTACATGCATGCCAATGCAGATTTGGTTTTGCTTTCCTTATGACTGGATGTTTTTCCCTCTTTATGGTGGCTTGACTCTTATGCAAAGATTAAAATCTTCTCTATGCAATGGCCGTCAAGGGGGCCATATAAAGACAAAAAAAGAATGAGTATAGCCATCTAGCTCATTGTCATTTAATAGACACTCACAATCCACACAAAACATTTCCATATATCTTCTACCTCGGTACTAGCCAATATCCATTTGTATCAGGAATATAATTCCCTTTCTAATTCTTCCATTGAATCCACATTCATTGCTCACAGTGGCAATCTATTTGACGAGTTAATAACTCAAGTATGAAACAGTCATTACTGCAGAATTTGAAGTTTCTTCAAATAAATCCTCTGCTTTCATCTTCTACTTCTGCACAAGATTTGGAGACTTTTGAGTGGAAGCAAGCACACTTCTGTTTGTAAAGCTGGCTGTTGGATCAACTGGGGAAAAAGGAATGGCTAGCAGACCTGGTCCTTCTGAATAATTGGACTGCCAATTGTACAGGCAGAGCTAAAGGCTATCGTCGATGAGATAGTCATTATTTTGGAAGTGCAATCTTAGCGAATCTCAAGATGCAAACAAGGGTATACTGATTGATTAGTTCAAAAAATTGCATTTTGGCAAATACTGCAACAAAAAAAATAATCCTGTTCCCAGGATTTTTGGAGAATAAAAAAAACAAAGGTATTGCATTTCCCTACTGGACATCTGCCTGATTAGAGGCGCACGAACTAAAGATTCTTCCCATACATTACTAATGCTTTAACTAGGGGTGTAGCAATGCCCGAGCTTCAAAGTTGAATTTCTTCCACCTGGCTCGGATACTAAAATAATCCAGCTTTGAAGCCTATCCCAGTCCACTTCCCTAGTTCCTAGAAATAATCCTGCAGCTACTCACCACAATTTTATTTCCTCCAGTCTTCATTTAATTTCCTCTACCAAATTTTGCTTTTTACACCCCTAATTTAATAGATAACCAATTCAGTATTAACTTCTTATTCATAAAGTAAAATTAGTAAAATGAAATATTCTTCTAAAATCTCTACCAGCTCCAGGTTAAATTTCCTCATTCTAACAATTCAGCAAAAATGTGGGGCTATGATTTATTAAAACGACAGCTTTAGAGTCTCAGCAGAGGCGGTGTATAAAGAAGATCATTAGTAAATTAGCTGGTATAAGCAGGCCTTAAGCATTGACAGGTTAGATAAGGCTAAATGCTGAGAGGTAGTTTCCCCTGGCTGGAGATTCTAGAACAAGGGGGCAGAGACACAGGATAAAGGGTCGGCCATTTAAGACGGAGATGAGGAGGAATTTCTTCACTCAGAGGGTTGCGAATCTTTGGAAATGGCTACCCCAAAGGGCTGTGGATGCCGAGTCATTGAGTATACTCAAGGCTGAGATAGATAGATTTTTGGACTCTAGGGGAATCAAGGATATGGGGATCGGGTGGGAAAGTGGAGTTGAGGTCGAAGATCACCCATGATCTTATTGAATGGTAGAGCAGGCTCAAAGGACCATATGGCCTACTCCTGCTTCTAATACATCTGTTCTTACTATGCTCAACAATAAAGCAGACATCAAGTGCCATCAACAACAAACATTACCTGGCAGCACTGAAATACTATTATGAAGCAACTTTTAGAGACCATTGAGCCTGCGACTTGGCTACGGTACAACAGTTTACAAAAAAACAGTTCACGCACTTCTAACTGCCATTTTATGAACTGCTGCAGACATTTTACATGCTGCAACACATTAATCTCAGTTCCCTAGCCCCGTTCCCTGGCCACCAACTCCATCCCTCTCCCTGGCTACTGCCTGAGGCCGATCCAGGCCTTTCCCCACCTTGCCATTCTATGTTACCGAGCTGAGCTGAGCTTCCGACTCCTATCCTCTCCATCACACCAAGACCAGCTATTTCAACCTCCATAACATCGGCCATCTCCGCACCTGCTTCAGCTCAGCTGCTGTTGAAAAGCTCATCCATGGCTTTGTTACCTGTAGATTCAACTATTCCAATGTTCTCCTGGCCAGCCTCCCACTTTGCACCTCCATAGACATCAGGTAATTAAAAACTCTGCTGCATCACCCCGGTGCTAGCTGATTTACATTGGCTCCCAGTCTGGTAATACCTCGATTTTAAAATTCTCATCCTTAATTTCAAATCACTGTGACCCCGCCCCTCCCTATCTCTGTAAACTCCTCCAGCCCTACAACCTTCCAAGATCTCTACACTCCTTCAATTCTGGCCTATTGCACATCCTCGATTTTCATCACTCCAGCATTGGTTGTTTGTATTCAGTTGCCTCGGCCCCAAGCTCTGGAATTACCTCCCTTAACCGCCCTCATCCTTTACGAGGATTAATTAGCAATCTCGTTGTGTGAGGCCCCTTGGGGAAGAGTGACCATAATATGGCTGAATTCTGCATTAGGATGGAGAATGAAACAGTTAATTCAGAGACCATGGTCCAGAACTTAAAGGCGGCTAACTTTGAAGGTATGAGGCGTGAATTGGCTAGGATAGATTGGCGAATGATACTTAAGGGGTTGACTGTGGATGGGCAATGGCAGACATTTAGAGACCACATGGATCAACTACAACAATTGTACATTCCTGTCTGGCGTAAAAATAAAAAAGGGAAGGTGGCTCAACCATGGCTATCAAGGGAAATCAGAGATAGTATTAAAGCCAAGGAAGAGACATACAAATTGGCCAGAAATAGCAGCGAACCCGGGGACTGGGAGAAATTTGGAACTCAGCAGAGGAGGACAAAGGGTTTGGTTAGGGAAAATGGAGTACGAGAAGAAGCTTGCAGGGAACATTAAGACGGATTGCAAAAGTTTCTATAGATATGTAAAGAGAAAAAGATTAGTAAAGACAAACGTAGGTCCCCTGCAGTCAGAATCAGGAGAAGTCATAACGGGGAACAAAGAAATGGCGGACCAATTAAACAAGTACTTTGGTTCGGTATTCACTAAGGAGGACACAAACAACCTTCCGGATATAAAAGGGGTCGGAGGGTCTAGTAAGGAGGAGGAACTGAGGGAAATCCTTATTAATCGGGAAATTGTGTTGGGGAAATTGATGGGATTGAAGGCCAATAAATCCCCAGGGCCTGATGAACTGCATCCCAGAGTACTTAAGGAGGTGGCCTTGGAAATAGTGGATGCATTGACAGTCATTTTCCAACATTCCATTGACTCTGGATCAGTTCCTATGGAGTGGAGGGTTGCCAATGTAACCCCACTTTTTAAAAAGGGAGAGAGATAACAGGGAATTATAGACCGGTCAGCCTGACATCAGTAGTGGGTAAAATGATGGAATCAATTATTAAGGATGTCATAGCAGCGCATTTGGAAAGAAGTGACATGATAGGTCCAAGTCAGCATGGATTTGTGAAAGGGAAATCATGCTTGACAAATCTTCTGGAATTTTTTGAGGATGTTTCCAGTAGAGTGGACAAGGGAGAACCAGTTGATGTGGTATATTTGGACTTTCAGAAGGCTTTCGACAAGGTCCCACACAAGAGATTAATGTGCAAAGTTAAATCACATGGGATTGGGGGTAGTGTGCTGACATGGATTGAGAACTGGTTGTCAGACAGGAAGCAGAGTAGGAGTAAATGGGTACTTTTCAGAATGGCAAGCAGTGACTAGTGGGGTACCGCAAGGTTCTGTGCTGGGGCCCCAGCTGTTTACACTGTATATTAATGATTTAGACGATGTATCTCCAAATTTGCGGATGACACTAAGTTGGGTGGCAGTGTGAGCTGCGAGGAGGATGCTATGAGGCTGCAGAGCGATTTGGATAGGTTAGGTGAGTGGGCAAATACATGGCAGATGAAGTATAATGTGGATAAATGTGAGGTTATCCACTTTGGTGGTAAAAACAGAGACACAGACTATTATCTGAATGGTGACAGATTAGGAAAAGGGGAGGTGCAAAGAGACCTGGGTGTCATGGTACATCAGTCATTGAAGGTTGGCATGCAGGTACAGCAGGCGGTTAAGAAAGCAAATGGCATGTTGGCCTTCATAGCAAGGGGATTTGAGTACAGGGGCAGGGAGGTGTTGCTACAGTTGTACAGGGCCTTGGTGAGGCCACACCTGGAGCATTGTGTACAGTTTTGGTCTCCTAACCTGAGGAAGGACATTCTTGCTATTGAGGGAGTGCAGAGAAGGTTCACCAGACTGATTCCCGGGATGGCGGGACTGACCTATCAAGAAAGACTGGATCAACTGGGCTTGTATTCACTGGAGTTCAGAAGAATGAGAGGGGACCTCATAGAAACGTTTAAAATTCTGACGGGGTTGGACAGGTTAGATGCAGGAAGAATGTTCCCAATGTTGGGGAAGTCCAGAACCAGGGGACTCAGACTAAGGATAAAGGGGTAAGCCATTTAGGACCGAGATGAGGAGGAATTTCTTCACCCAGAGAGTGGTGAACCTGTGGAATTCTCTACCACAGAAAGTTGTTGAGGCCAATTCACTAAATATATTCAAAAAGGAGTTAGATGAAGTCCTTACTACTAGGGGGATCAAGGGGTATGGCGAGAAAGCAGGAATGGGATACTGAAGTTGCATGTTCAGCCATGAACTCATTGAATGGCGGTGCAGGCTAGAAGGGCCGAATGGCCTACTCCTGCACCTATTTTCTATGTTTCCTTAAAACCTACCTCTTTGACCAAGCTTTTGGTCATCTGGTGTTATCTCTCAAGCAGCTTGGTTTCAAACTTTTTGATAACGCTCCTGTGAAGCGCCTTGGGTCATTTTATTATGCTAAATGCGCTATATAAACGCAAGTTGTTGTTATAATGGAGACCATTCTGACTCAGGCACCAACAACAATGATAGAAATAGTCACCTTTCAGGAGCTGAAACAAATTCAACTATTAACTTACTGGCCTGTAAGCCACCTCTGCACTTGGCTTATTTCAGTTTACATATTATCTTGGAATTATTCTAGAATAAGTCTGATTTTGAAAACAAGTTTTTTTTTTACATTTACATTCAAAAGCCAAGAGTGAGGTGAATGAGTGGATTAGAATGCGATTTATAATGTTTAGTGTTTCACAAATGCAGCACAAGGTGAAAGTCTACTCATTTGTCTGGCAATAAGGGTCCCAAGTGAAATAAAACAGACAGTCCCAACTGCATGCCTAGTACATTAGAATGCACAACTCATGGTTAATTGACATGCCAAAAAGCATGGCAAGTTCAACAAAAGGAAACTAAGTTTGCGATTGTCAGGTTTCAGTGGAATTGGTTCAAAATTTGCAAAATATGCAGAAATTCCACATCTGGATTTCTACTCATCTTGATCATACTGTTCAATGAAACTCCTTACTTTCTGTATTTTATCACTTAGCACAAAGTTTAAAGTCAATAAAGGCAAAAAAAAAAATTAACAAAATATTAGCACATTCTGAAAATGTTGCACCGTGTGTGTTGTGTGCATGTGTTAGCTACTCAATAGGCGCTTCTTTAATGCTTCTATCACAGGTGGAGGAGGGAATCACCACCTTGGAAGCTCTCAAGTTCTTTTTGAATGCATTTACGATGTAGGTAGACAGAACCAGAGCAACTCGTCATCCAGACTCACCATCAGTTGCAGCTCACCTCAGCTGTTGGGGTTGATCATCCAAAAAAATGTCCGTACAACAAGATGAAAATGGACAAGAACGATTGCAATTTAGGAATTTAAACATATAATGGTTAAAGGTTTGACAGAACACAAAGACAAGGGAACCCGATTGTATTTTTACACTTTTATGATGAGATAGAATGGTTAACATTGTTAACGGTTCTCTCTCCTCAGGTACTGTCCCCCTCTCACTCAAATTTGCTGTCATCACCCCTCTTCTCAAAAAACCAACCCTCGACCCCTCCATCCTTGCAAACTACCATCCCATCTCCAACCTCCCTTTCCTCTCCAAAGTCCTTGAACGTGTTATCACCTCCCAATTCCATGTCTGAATCCCTCCAATCCGGTTTCTGCGCCTGCCACAGTGCCAAAAACGGCTTTCATCAAAGTCACAAATGACATCCTTTGTGACTGTGACAAAGGCAAACTATCCCTCTTCGTCCTGCCTGACTTGTCTGCAGACTTTGACACGGTTGACCACTCTATCCTTCTCCAATGCCTCTCCACCATCGTCCAAGCTGGGTGGGACTGTACTCGCCTGGTTCCATTCTTATCTAGCTAATCGTAGCCAGAGAATCATCTGCAACGGCTTCTCTTCCCACCCCCCACATTGTTACCTCTGGTGTCCCCCCCCAAGGATCTATCCTTGGCCCATTCCTATTTCTCATCTACATGTTGCCCTTGAGGATATCATCCGAAAACACTGTCAGTTTCCACATGTATGCTGATGACACTCAGCTCTACCTCACTACCATTTCTCTCGACCCCTCCACAGGTCTCTAAATTGTCAGACTGCTTGTCCTACATCTAGTTCTGGATGAGATGAGCAGACAGTTTCTCCAATTGAATATTAGGAAGACCAAAGCCACTGGTTTTGGCCCCCCGCCACAAACTCCATTCCCTAGCCACTGACTCCATCCCTCTCCTCAACTCCTGTCTTAGAGGCTGAACCAGACTGTTCGCAACCTTGGCGTCATATTTGACCTTGAAATAAGCTTTCAACCACCACATAGCCGCAGCATAACTATTTCCACCTCAGTAACATCGCCCGTCTCTGCCCTTGCCTCAGATCATCTGCTGCAGAAGCCCTCAACCATTCCTTTATTACGTCTAATGTTGACTGTTCCAACGCATCCAGGCTGGCCTCCCACATTCTGCCCTACGTAAACTAGAAGTGATCCTAACTCGCATGTCCCGTTCACCCATCACCCCATGCTTGCTGATCTATATTAGCTTCCAGTTAAACAACGACTCGATTTCAAAATTCTCATTCTTATTTTCAAATCCCTCTATGGCCTCACCCCTCTCTATCTCTGCAATCTTCTCCAGCCGCATAACCCACCCGAGATGTCTGCGCTTCTCTAATTCTGCCTTCGTGAGCATCCCGGATTATAATCGCTCAACCATTGGTGGCCGTGCCTTCTGTTACCTGGGCCCCAAGCTCAAACTCACTGCCTAAACCTCTCTGCCTCTTTTCCTCCTTCAAGACGCTCCTTAAAACATCTCTTCGACCAAGCTTTTGGTCACCTGCGCCAATTTCTACTTATGCGGCTCGGTGTCAAATTTTTTATCTCAAAATACTCCTATGAAGTGCCTTGGGATGTTTCATTACATTAAAAGGTGCTATATGAGTACAAGTTGTTGTAGAAGCATATTATGTACAATTAGGTCCATAACTTCTACAGGTCCTGTTGTATTCCATTTACACCTTTTAAAAAAAAATGTGAAAATCTTTCTTCATGAGGGACATTTGTCCCACATGATGGAGGAATGGGTTGCTGAGGTGTGGTGGGGGAAGAGATACAAGAACAGAATGTTAGGAAAGTACAGTTTACAGAGGTAAAAGAACCATAAAGACATGAAAGAGAGTGCGACTCTGGCGAGCAATTTCAGGTAGAGTCTTTGAAGTCAAGCATAGATGTGAGAATCCAGTACAGATTATAGACCTATGAAATGTTGAGGAATTCAGCAGCGATGCAAGTGCATAACCGAATTCAAAATGTACTCAATAAAAAGCTGAAGTACAAATAAGAACATTACGTGAGCATAGCACAAGATGTGATGCAAGGAGAAATTTTAAATGCTTTTCAGGTAGGTATGGTAAATTACACTAAGGAAATATGCCGTTTGTTTCTCTCAAAATATGCAAGTGTCCTTTCCTTTAATTTTTAATAATTAAAATAATACACCTCTGTCACTGCCCTATATTCCCATTCATTAAACACATTTCAAACTGCTCTAAAAACCTGCAAAAATTTTTTCACATGGATAATCATGAGTAAAAAAATATTCTAAATAAAAATATGGATAAGAGTTAACAATTACATCAATTTAAGGTCGATCAGTATTTTGCCTCTTGATGGAAGGATTTATCCGAGTATAGCCACATATAACATCTTTTTCCCTGGTCTTCCAGATTGCCTCCGTCCGTTAACATGTTTTGGTCAATCAGAACTGAAGCACCTGCACATCTTTACTGCGACAGAAACACATTTTAAGGATGTGTACATGTTGCGATGGGCAGCTGCTAGATAGTGAACAGCAGATTTCACTCGATTTTGAATAGTCTTGCTTTCTAAAAGGACAGGTTGTTGCGCCCAGTGTTCTCCGACTCCCGACACTTTCTTGAAGAGAATTCAAAGATTAATTCTGTCTAGACTAAGCTGCACTTGTTGAATACTTTTAACTACACTTTGAAGGAGAGACAAGAAGAAGCTCTTAGCTGGAAGGGAACAGTCACCATTTTGTCTGCTCTCACACTTGACAAATTGAGTATAATTAAAAGCAGATACTCTTGTGAAGACTTAAACAGTATCAGGTATCTGAAGGAAATGGAGTAAACATCAATGTTATAGGAAAAAAAAAATGCAAATTAAAGAATCAAAATGACAGCAGATACTAATTATGTGCAATATACATTTTTCACAAGTTTTTGTAACTAAGAAACAACGTAGATTTGATAAGTCTCTTGCATGTTACATTAGGAATGGATTAAAAATCACATTTTTGACTAAATAACAGTTTAAGCTTCAGTTCTACGATGTTGATTATGGTTATTAGACTGCACATTTCTCCATAAAGAGAAGGTGGATAAATAAAAAAAACAAAATGAAAAACATCAAAAAGTGGAATGTCTTTGATGTTCCCCACAACATGGTGGGGATTAGCACTGGATATTCTTATCACATATTACATTTTGTCCCTTAACAATCTTGAAATCCAATTGATTGATTACCATGGTAAAACTTGGTAATAAGCACATTAAAGGGTCATGCTGTACTGAGGGAAAACGCAGAAAACCGGAGTAGGTTTTGCAAATTTCAGCTCTTCTCATTTTTCACCTCTATCAAGATGAGCCCCAAATCTGAAAAGTTCACACCTTTAACAAAGGGAGCGATAATTTAATTAAAATGCGCAAATGGAACAAACACTAAAAACCACATCATCCAATAAAATTATTCCTGCCCCATGCCTGGGTTAAACCGTATCAGATGCTGAGCATTTTACAACGGGCATTGCAGGGATTTTTCACATTACAATCAAACTGATCTTCAATGTAATTGTCAGTTAGATCCTTTGCAATAGATTCATTTTAGATCCCAGGGCATCACAACTCATTTGTTATATTGACTGGCGATTCCATATAAGTGGTGGTCAACAAGGCAACCCAGAACAGAAGCATCATACGGAGTTAAATGGATACCTCCTTAATATGTTCAGCAAGACTTCAGATTTCTGAAATCCTCTCTCTCATTCACCCCTCCTGGAATCCCTGTCACTTCACTCTCATAGCCCAAGCAGCATCAGCTATAATTACCTTGCTTAGAAGTTCCTGAAACCACTGCTGGCAGACACACATAATGCCCTATTCAGCCCAACCTGTCTGTGCCAGCTCTTTGGTAGAGCTATTCAATTAATCTCATC
This sequence comes from Pristiophorus japonicus, assembly GCF_044704955.1. Taxonomy (NCBI): domain Eukaryota; kingdom Metazoa; phylum Chordata; class Chondrichthyes; family Pristiophoridae; genus Pristiophorus; species Pristiophorus japonicus. Next base: position 126,486,943 of record NC_091992.1, on the reverse strand, counting down.
CCTCTTCTCCTTCCTTATAGCACTGTAAATTATTTTCCTTCAAGTATTTATCCCTTTTGAAAGTTACTGTTGAATCTGCTTCCATCACCCATTCAGGCAGTCATCAGCATCATCATCGGCAGTCCCTCATATCGAGGATGATTTGCTTCCACGCCAAAAAGGGATGATGAGCTCACAGGTGTTTCAATGAAGGACCTAATATTCCAGGTCCCGAACTACATGTTGAAGGGTGGAAGATGACGGTGCGTGAAATTTTTTAACATGTGGTGGCCGTTGCACACCAGCCACCACACGGGCTTGACAGAGCTAGGTCTTGGTCCAGTAGCAAGGGTTAACCAAGACGACTGGAGACCAGCTCTGAATGCACAGCAACTCAGTGTGTAAAAAAAAAGTGTTTCCTCAGCGCATGGCACTGCGAGTAATCCAAATATTACTATCTTTGAGGTCCTGCTTTTTAAACTTCCTCCCTAGCTCCTGAAACTCAATGCAGGACCTCAACTCTTTTTCTTCCAATGTTAATTGGTTCCCACATGGACCACACCTTTTGGCTGTAGCCCTTCTCCCCTCAAAATGTTCTGCACCTTCTCAGTAATGTCCTTTACCCTGGCGCCAGGTAGGCAACACACCAAGCTGGGTTCACTTCACCCTCATAGAAACATAGAACATAGAAAATAGGAGCAGCAGTAGACCATTCGGTCTTTCGAGCCTGCACCGGCATTCAATTATGATCATGGCTGATCCTCTAGCTCAATACCATATTCTGCTTTTTCCCCATACCCCTTGATGCCTTCTGTGTCTAGAAATCTATCTATCTCCCTCTTCAACATTGTGCAACTTGGCTTCCACAGCACAGCCTTCTGTGGTAGAGAATTCCACAGGTTCACGACCCTCAGTGAAAAAATGTCTCATCTCGGTCCTAAATTTTCTACCCTGTATCCTGAGACTGTGACCCCTTGTTCTAGACTTCCCAGCCAGGGGAAACATCCTCCCCACAACCAATCTGTCCAATCCAGTCAGAATTTTATACGTTTCAATGAGATCTCCTCTTATTCTTCTAAACTCGAGTGAATACAGGCCTAGTCGACCCAATCTCTCCTCAGAAGACACCAGTCCTGCCATCCCAGGAATCAGTCTGGTGAACTTTTGCTGCACTCCCTCTATGGCAAGCATATCCTTTCTCAGGTAAGGAGACCAAAACTGCACACAATACTCCAGGTGTGGTCTCACCAAGGCCCTGTATAACTGTAGTAAGACATCCTTGCTCCTGCACTCAAATCCTCTGGCAATGAAGGCCAACATACCATCTGCCTTCCTAACTGCTTGCTGCACCTACATGTTTGCTTTCAATGACTGGTGTACAAGGACACCCAGGTCTCTTTATACATCGACATTTCCCAAGCCATCACCATTTAAATAATACTTTGTCGATGTTTTTCCTACCAAAGTGGATAACTTCACATTTATCTACGTTATACTGCATCTGCCATGTGTTTGCCACTCACTCAACCTATCTAATTCGTCGTGCAGCATCTTTGCATCCTCCTCACAACTAACAATCCCACCTAGTTTTGTGTTGTCAGCAAACTTGGAAATATTACATTTGGCCCCCTCATCCAAATCATTTATATATAGTGAATAGTTGGGGCCCAAGCACCGATCCCTGTGGTACCCCCACTAGTCACTGCCCGCCATCGGAAAAAGACCCGTTTATTCCTACTCTCAGTTTCCTGTCTGTTAACCAATTTTCAATCCATGCCAATACATTGCCCCAATCCTATGTGCTTTAATTTTGTACACTAACCTCTTCTGTGGGACTTTATCAAAGGCCTTCTGAAAATCCAAATACACTACATCCACTGGTTCTCCCTTATCTATTCTATCAGTTACGTCCTCAAAAAACTCCAGTAGATTTGTCAAACATAATTTTCCTTTCATAAATCTATGTTGACCATGTCTAATCCCGTTGATATTATCGAAGTGTGCCGTTATCATATCCTTTATAATAGACTCTAGCAATTTCCCTATTACTGATGTTGGGCTAACCAGTCCGTAGTTCCCGGTTTTCTCTCTCCCTCCTTTTTTAAATAGTGGGGTTACATTTGCCACCCTCCAATCTGCAGGAACTGTTCCATAATCTGTAAAAGTTTGGAAGATGACAACCAATACATCCACTATTTCCATGGCTACCTCTTTTAGTACTCTGGGATGCAGATCATCAGGCCCTGGGGATTTATCGGCTTTCAGTCTCATTAGTTTCTCCAGCACTATTTTCTTGCTAATAATTATTTCCTTTCATTCCTCTTGGTTCCCTAGCATTTCTGGGATGTTATTTGTGTCCTCTTCCGTGAAGACAGAACCGAAGTATTTATTTAATTGTTCTGCCTTTTCCTTGTTCCCTGTTATAAATTCTCCCATTTCTGGCTGTAAAGGACCTACATTTGTCATCACTAATCTTTTTCTTTTTACATACTTGTGGAAAAACTTTTGCAGTCGGTTTTTATGTTCCTTTCAAGTTTACTCTCATACTCTATTTTTCCCCTCTTAATCAATCTCTTGATCCTTTTTTGCTGGATTCTAAACTGCTCCCAATCCTAAAGCCAAGGAAGTGGCATACAAATTGTGGCATAGAAATAGCAGCGAACCCAGGGACTGGGAGAAATGTAGAACTCAGCAGAAGAGGCTACAGGGTTTGATTAGGGCAGGGAAAATAGAGTACGAGAGGAAGCTTGCAGGGAACATTAAAATGGACTGCAAAAGCTTCTATAGATATGTAAAGAGAAAAAAAGTTAGTAAAGACAAACGTAGGTCCCCTGCAGTCAGAATCAGGGGAAGTCATAACGGGGAACAAAGAAATGGCAGACCGATTGAACAAGTACTTTGGTTCGGTATTCACTAAGGAGGAACAAACAACCTTCCGGATATAAAAGGGGTCAGAGGGTCTAGTAAGAAGGAGGAACTGAGGGAAATCCTTATTAGTCGGGAAATTGTGTTGGGGAAATTGATGGGATTGAAGGCCGATAAATCCCCAGGGCCTGATGGTCTGCAACCCAGAATACTTAAGGAAGTGGCCTTGGAAATAGCGGATGCATTGAGTCATTTTTCAACATTCCATAGACTCCTATGGAATGGAGGGTAGCCAATGTAACCCCACTTTTTTAAAAAAGGAGGGAGAGGGGAAACAGGGAAGTATAGACCGGTCAGCCTGACATCGGTCGTGGGTAAAATGATGGAATCAATTATTAAGGATGTCATAGCAGCGCATTTGGAAAGAGGTGACATGATAGGTTCAAGTCAGCATGGATTTGTGAAAGGGAAATCATGCTTGACAAATCTTCTGGAATTTTTTGAGGATGTTTCCAGTAGCGTGGACAAGGGAGAACCAGTTGATGTGGTGTATTTGGACTTTCAGAAGGCTTTCGACAAGGTCCCACACAAGAGATTAATGTGCAAAGTTAAATCACATGGGATTGGGGGTAGTGTGCTGACGTGGATTGAGAACTGGTTTGCAGACAGGAAGCAAAGAGTAGGAATAAATGGGGACTTTTCAGAATGGCAGGCAGTGACTAGTGGGGTACCGCAAGGTTCTGTGCTGAGGCCCCAGCTGTTTACATTGTACATTAATGATTTAAACGAGGGGATTAAATGTAGTATCTCCAAATTTGCGGATGACACTAAGTTAGGTGGCAGTGTGGGCTGCGAGGAGGATGCTGTGAGGCTGCAGAGTGACTTGGATAGGTTATGTGAGTGGGCAAATGCATGGCAGATGAAGTATAATGTGGATAAATGTGAGGTTATCCAATTTAGTGGTAAAAACAGAGACAGACTATTATCTGAATGGTGACAGATTAGGAAAAGGGGAGGTGCAACGAGACCTGGGTGTCATGGTACATCAGTCATTGAAGGTTGGCATGCAGGTACAGCAGGCGGTTAAGAAAGCAAATGGCATGTTGGCCTTCATAGCGAGGGGATTTGAGTACAGGGACAGGGAGGTGTTACTACAGTTGTACAGGGCCTTGGTGAGGCCACACCTGGAGTATTGTGTACAGTTTTGGTCTCCTAATTTGAGGAAGGACATTCTTGCTATTGAGGGAATGCAGCGAAGGTTCACCAGACTGGTTCCCGGGATGGCGGGACTGACATATCAAGAAAGACTGGATCAACTGGGCTTGTATTCACTGGAGTTCAGAAGAACGAGAGGGGATCGCATAGAAACGTTTAAAATTCTGACGGGTTTAGACAGGTTAGATGCAGGAAGAATGTTCCCAATGTTGGGGAAGTCCAGAATCAAGGATCACAGTCTAAAGATAAGGGGTAAGCCATTTAGGACCGAGATGAGGAGAAACTTCTTCACCCAGAGTGGTGAACCTGTGGAATTCGCTACCACAGAAAGTTGTTGAGGCCAATTCACTAAATATATTCAAAAAGGAGTTAGATGTAGTCCTCACTACTAGGGGGATCAAGGGGTATGGCAAGAAAGCAGGGATGGGGTACTGAAGTTGCATGTTCAGCCATGAACTCATTGAATGGTGGTGCAGGCTTGAAGGGCTGAATGGCCTACTCCTGCACCTATTTTCTATGTTTCTATGCTTGCTACTTTTTCTGGCAACCTTGTATAACTCCTCTTTGGATCTAATACTATCCTCAATTTCTTTTGTTAGCCATGGTTGGACCACTTGCCTTTTGTGTTTTTACGCCAGAAAGGAATGTATAACTGTTGCAATTCATGAGTCGTTTCTTAAATGTTAGCCGTTGTCTATCCACCGTCATGCCTTTTAATGAATCTTCCCAATCTATCATAGCCAATTCATTCCTCATACCTTCGTAATTTCCTTTGTTTAGATTTAGAACCCTAGTTCCGGATTGGACTACTTCACTGTCCATCTTAAAAATTCAATCATTTTATGGTCACTCTTCCCGCACAACATGACTGTTAATTAACCCCCTTCTCATTACAAAATACCCAATCTAGGATACCTATTCCCTCAACATACTGCTCTAAAAAACCATCTCGTACGCACTCCAGGAATTCATCTTCCACAGTATAATTACTAAATTGGTTTGGCCAGTCTATATGTAGATTAAACTCACCTGCGATTACTGTAATACCCTTGTTACATGTTTAATTTCCTGTTTGATGCCGTCCCCGACATTATCACTACTGTTTGGAGGCCTATAGACAACTCCCACCAATGTTTTCTGCTCCTTGATGTTCCTCCGGACTGATTCTACATCTTGATTTTCTGAGCGAATATCCTTTTCTCACTATTGCTCTAATTTCATCCTTTACTAACAACGCCACACCACCCCCTTTTCCTTTTTGCCTGTCCTTCCTAAATATCGAATATCCTTGGATATTCAGTTCCCAACCCTGGTCACCCTGCAACCATGTCTCCGTAACTGCAATTATAGCGTATCCGTTTACATCTATTTGCGCTGTTAATTCGTCGACCTTATTACGCATGCTTTGTGTATTCAGATTTGTCTTTTTAACATTAGACAGCTTAACATTATTTTGTATTATAGCCCTATTTGTCATCACTATTTTTTCTTACCTGAATCCTATTTGCTCTGTCCCTTCCTGACATAATCACGTTATCCTTACCACAATCACTTTCCTGCATTGCTTCCTTTTCTTTTTAGCATTCTAGATTTCTCTCTACTACAAATGCCCTCCACCCCCTCCCCCCCACCCTTTATTTAGTTTAAAACCCTGCCTACCTCCCTAGTTATTCGATTCGCTAGAACTCTGGTCCCAACATTGTTCAAGTGTAGTCCGTCCCCACGGAAGAGCTCTCTCTTTCACGAATATTGGTGCCAGTGCCCCACAAATCGAAACCCACTTCTCCCACACCAACCTCTGAGCCATGCATTCATCTCCATGATTCTATTGACCCTATGTCAATTTGCTCGTGGCTCAGGTAATAATGCAGAGATTATTACCTTTGTAGTTCTGCTTTTCAATTTAGTCCCTAGCTGTTCAAACTCTCAGCAGAACCTCTTTCTTAGTCCTACCTATGTCATTGGTACCTACATGTACCACGACAAATGGATCCTCCCCCGCCCACTCCAAGTTCTTCTCCAGCCCGGAGGAGATGTCCTTTACCCTGGCACTGGCTAGGCAACACAGCCTTCAGGACGCACGCTCTTGGCTGCAGAGAACCCTATCTATCCCCCGAACTATGCTGTCCCCTACTACAACCACTTGTCTCCTTACTCCCCCCACTTGAATGGCTTTCTGCATCACGGTGCCTTGGTCAGTCTGCTTATCCATCCCGCAGTCAGCACACTTGTCCACAAAGGTTGCAAGAACCTCAAATCTATTGGACAAGTGCAGGGACTGAGGCTCTGCAATACTACCTCCTGGATACCCTTACCTGCTTCACTCACAGTCACACCGTCCTGTCCCTGACCACGTGTTAATTCTAAAGTATTTAATCTAGAGGGTGTGCTTGCCTCCTGGAGCAAAAGGTCCAGGTAGCTTTCTCCCTCCCTGATGTCTTGTAATGTCTGCAGCTCGGACTCCAGCTCCTCAACTCGGAGCCGACATTCGTCAAGCCGCAGACACTTACCGCAGATGTAGTCACCCTGGACCAAAACGTCTAGAAGCTCCCACATATTGCAGCAGCACATCTCCTGTTTTCCCATTATTTTATTTAATTAATTAGTTTAGCATTAATCAAGTATTTATCCTATATAGTTTATTAGTTAAACAAATAAAGGTTCGTTTTTAGAATTTAGTTATATATTATATGTCAATTTAAAATAAAAACTTAGCCCACAATCACTACCAATCATTTACCTGCGACATTCTTCCTTTCTGCCTTAGAATTGGAACCAGCAAACATTATTTCCACCAAATTCACTTCGAATCACAAACTGTTCTTTGCTATTAACTCATCTGCTCTCCTCTTCCATATCTGCTTCTTGGCCCATCAAGAACATTGTACTAATTTCAGAGAACTTGCAACCTTTCCTTCAGCTGTCCTTGCATCTCACTTCTACTTTTACCTATAGTTTCAGGAGCTATACCTTTTCTTCAACATTATCAGCCCCATCAATCATTCACATGATCACTTCTCTTGCCTTTCTGTTTTTGGACCAATGTAATTTTCCCTGATGGCTTCTCTTTGATGCAACTCCTGAGGGAGTCTATTCTTGCTCCAAAAATATGACCTCCTTGATCTTCCAGTCGGTATCTTCCTACTTGCCAATCTTACCATTTGCTTTTGTTTTCCTTTGCCAATTTTTTTCGCCTCTGCTCCTGAAAGCTTTAACTCCTTGCTGGGAGGAGGTTCCATGGGCCGCAGTACTCTCCAGTGACTTTTTTTTTTACTGTTTGAGTCTTGACGCCAAGTGTGGACAGACTACTTGGCTGTAGGGCACATTGCAGCAGAGTTTCATCCTGTCCTTGTCTGTCATCTATACATACAAATTTCCAGCACAGCTTGCTAAACAGCTATCAAAGGAGGCCAGTTTCCCCGTCTAAAGCAGGAATACTGAGGCCAATACAGACGATCCTAACACTGCCCTAGCTGAGATAGCTAACTCAGCACAGACCAGAAAACAAACCCAAGATATTTACTCTGCATTACTCAGCTACTCCTTGAACAAACTCAAGTCTTTGGTGACCTTGTGGCTCATTGACAGCTTGCAATTTCTGTACAGTCTGTACAGGTGTTGAAACGAAACTGATCTTTTTCCCTTTTAGTAGCTTCCTGCTTGCTTAGTTCTATTCCACAGTTGTAAAGTTAAGCTGCGAAGTACAGTGTAAAAAGGTAGCCTGCATTGTGCTACAAATAGACATGAGGGAGTTGAGATGGCATTATTAAATTGAGCGCAAATCAAGAACTGCTTTAATATTATATCAACTGCAAGATGTGCATTGGTATGGAACTTGCTGTTCACCCAAAGTAACATAAGCATTCTCTCTCAGGCCAACATCCCCAGCACCGAGGCACTGACCACGTTCGATCAGATCCAATTGACGGGCCACACTGTCCGCATGCCTGATATTAGACTCCCGAAACAAGCGCTCTACTCCGACCTATATCACGCAAGAGTCCCAGGAGGGCAGAGAAAACACTTCAAGGACACCCTCAAAGCCTCCTTGAAAAAAATGTAACATCCCCACCAACGCTTGAGAATCCCTGGTCCAAGACCGCTCAAAGTGGAGAAGCATCCGGGAAGGCACCGAACAATTAAGAGTCTTTTCGTCGGGAGCACGCGGAAGCCAAGCGCAAACAGCGGAAGGAGCATGCGACAAATCAAACACCCCACTCACCCGTCCCTTCAACCACCGTCTGCCCCACCTGTGACAGAGACGGTAGATTCCGCATTGGTTTCAGTCACCTTAGAGCTCCTTTTGGTGTGGAATCAAGTCATCCTCGACTCCGAGAGAATGCCTGAGAAGAATTGAGAGTTCTTCTGCATGCCACTTCTTACTGGGTTCCCAACCTCCGGAGGAGAAAATTAGGGATGAGACTGGAGTTCACTTGTCGATCCATCTACCCAAAGCATTGGCATCCAATTCAAGTGAACCCATTCAATGACGAAAGACAAAAAATGCACGTGGCAGCTTGGTTCTACTGGTTATTATAAAAATTGTCTGCCTTTTCATTAGGTTCTCCATGAAAATATTTTATGGCGTGCATAGATACTTAAATCCTGAATACTTTGCACAATTCATTATTTTGATTCAAAATGAAAGGAAATTTTAAGAGGATGGCCTAGCCCAGAAAGAATGAGACAGCTGGCGATGCCACATTATTGCATGCTTGAAACTTTGTTCATAAAACACATTAAATAAAAAACAGGTGTAAACTGCAACATTTTTGACATTCATCTTTCTTTACTCAATGCAAAAGTAGGCACATTACACAGACAGCAGATACAACTTTGACAAGAAACTTGGTTCCATAGCTTTATTCAATCTGTAACTTTCGTCCACGGGTGGAATAGAATTGAGTTTTTTTTTTACAAGCTTGCTATCCTTTTGACTAACCTAGATTGTAATTCAAAACCATCAAAATCAGAAGTCCTGAATACACTTTAAACACATTTCTCTGGGCTTCACAAATAAAACAAAGCAAGTTAACTGAAATCACAAATGTCAGACACAATCAGAACTAGCAAAGCCCTATTCTCAAATAGCAATCTCAGAACTACAATTAATTGCTATTAACCTCAGACCACAGGCAAAGCACTATCAAAAGCAAATTATTCTTTTCACCTTATGCCCAAAATAGGATCTATTAAATAATTCAATTTTATAAGAACATAAGAAATAGGCGCAGTAGACGGCCATTTGGCCCCTCGAGCCTGCTCCGCCATTCAAGAAGTTCATGACTGATCTGATCCTCGCCTCAACTCCACTTCCCTGCCCGCTCTCCAAAACCCTTAACTCCCTTATCTTTCAAAAATCTGTCTATCACCACCTTAAATATATTCAATGACCCAGCCTCCACAGCTCTCTGGGGTAGAGAATTCCAAAGATTCACCACCCTCAGAAGAAATTCTTCCTCATTTCCGTTTTAAATGGACGACCTCTTATTCTGAAACTACACCCCCTAGTTCTAGATTCCCCCATGTGGGGAAACATCCTCGCTGCATCTACCTTGTCAAGCCCCCTCAGAATCTTATACGTTTCAATATCACCTCTCAGCCTTCTGAACTTCAATGCATATAGGCCCAACCTGCTCAATCTTTCTTCATATGGCAACCCCTTCATCTCAGGAATCAACCTTGTGAATCTTTTGGCTCTGCATGTTTCTTTAATTCTACTGTGCAAAACACTTTCAATTTTGAAACAGTGAATTTTGGCGAGGAGGGGTGGCAGCATTAACAAAATGAAACAGTATTTCGGCATTCAGCATCAGTACCAAGTAATTTGGCATAGGTTAGACAGGAAAAAAAGCTTTCTTCTCTCAACTCCTATGATATTCTTTAACCTCCATCCGACAGAAGGAATCCCTTTCGGATCCAGGCAACATTTTCCACTTAACCACACTGGTCATTTTAGTGGCATATTTGAGAAAGGCGGCTAACAATATAATTTGTATAAAAGGACAAATCTTGAAAACCCCACATACACAATTTGCAGCATTTTTTCCAAACTAGTCACAATTAGACAGGACAGTTGTTTTGAAAAGGAAAAATCAAACACAGGTAGTTTGGACCAATTATATTCCCACTTAGATGTCATGCAGCATTTATATTTCTTCAAACACATCGACAGATCAAAAACATAGCAGAACAGTTAAAATAACTTGCTCCACTTAAACTCACCAGCCCCATTTAATGGCAAGTTTCATTAGGTTAGGCAGTTGCTAAAAGAACTGCGGCATTACTAAGCAGGTTAGTTCTACTTCACAAGATGCTGCTGAACACAGAACACAGCATGGGTGTTTGAAGCCACTGAGGAACCAGCAGTCTGCCACCTGTCCTTCCAGGTGAAGGACGTGGCAAGGATTTTTAATGCAGTACTTTCATCTTTCCTCAACCACACTAAGTCACCTTGAAGTTAATGATAAGGTTGTGGTTAAGTACCAAAATGTTTTGAAGGCTTCCTTTTCTGAAGACTTCCTGTTCAACAATTTCAAATCTTCGCGGCCTGAAAATCTGTCTGCAACTCTTTTACATTCAAATTTGTTTCATTTAACTAACTTTGTTCTAGTAAAAAATACTCCTGGTCATACTGCAGTCTATCTTTAAAGATGTGTGGGACATCTGCAGTACTGCAGACTACTTATTTATCCATCTATTCAGCTTCTCCATTGTACCGAGAAGTCCCATTCCTCTTTCATCTGACATGTCAAATTATTCTGCCCTGACTTTTCAAAATGAATACATTTTCCATCTTATGAATTCTGGGTCATATAACTTCAGTGCCCCCACCCCATCCTCCGTGGAGCCTCTTGGAGCCAAGTACCAATGCCAGACTCATTCACCTCCTTTAGTCTTTTCCAATCCTGGTGTACCTTTTGGTTACAAAATCTAGAACTAGATACGATTCTTTGATTGCGGTTTCACCAATGTTTCACAGATTATCTCGCTGTATGTATAATCCACCTATCTGGCCATCAACTTTAACATTCACTTTACCTCAACAATTTCAGTCTCACCTTCAATGACAGGTCTCCAATACAAAGTCTTTGGATTAAGGCATTATATACATTGCTATATCCCTAAATACATGCTCCAATTAAGACACTTTTTTCATTTAAATGTTTTACTTTTCATCAGTATTTAATACTGTTTGTCATAGTAATATCTGTTATGGCACATTGATGCATCAACAGTGTGGTAGAATTTAGGGCATTACACCTGAAATTCCCCTTGGTGAATTGCCAATCCATCACTTGGAGATACTAGAAAAGTGCATAGCTCTCGTAGGATATTGGCAGAGGCTTGGAAAAGAACATCTGACCATCTCACCATAAAATACAGACCATTTATCATTTGTTTATGTGTTAAATACTTTAAAATTTCCAGTCAATTATATTAATCTTCAAGGCACATCTGTTTATCTCCTCTACACAATTTCATCAGCTCCAATGCTAATCACAATGATCTTGGTAAACAATTTCCTTCTATTTTGCTCTGCCACATCAGATCCTCTGCTCTCTGCACTCAAACAAGATTTGCGATTTTGGCAGTACATCTTCCATTCTCTTCAAGAGGTGGGTCTCTGAACTCATCCCCGTCCAATAGAGGCTCTTCAATTTCTTTCACTGGAACTCTTGACTTGTACCTCTTATTCTTCCCTTCCTTCTTAGTTGGAATTAAAGACCTCAAGCCAAAGGCACTATTCAAAGAGAAGCAGGGGAGTTCTGCACAGTTACTGTGCTGTCTTTCAGATGAGACAGTAAACAGTGGTCCCGATGCCCTCTCAGGTGGAGGGAAAAGATCTCATGCCACTATTCGAAAAGTAGCAGGGGAGGTCTCCCTGGTCAATATTTATCCCTCAAGCAACAGAAAAAGAGATTATCTTGTCATTCGTAGGACCTTGTTGGGTGCAAATTGGCTGTCACATTTCCCTGCATTACAACAGTAACTACATTGCAGAAATAATTAGCTGTGAAGCACTTTGGGACGTCATGAGGTCTTGAAAGGTGCTATATAAACACAAGTTCTTTCTTACACTAGCGATAACTTGACCGTTGGAATACTTTCTCCAAACCTTCAAAGAAGAATGTACATTAGTGGTGTTCTTGAACATAGAAATATCATTTAATAAGGTTTGGCACAATGGCCTATGATACACCAGTTCACAGATCAATATACCCAGTGAGCTGATTCAATGGCTATCAATTTTACTGGCTGAGTACACAATTAATGTTAAGAATGGGGACAGCGATCTCAACCAGGTTTTATCCAATGGCAGGAGTTGTTTAGGGCTTAGTTCTCAGCCCATTCCTGTTGCTCATATGATGACATTCAAACACCTGAACAAATGAGTTTGCTGATGGCATCACTATCTGACCATTCTCCTCAAGCATCAGAAAAGTTCCAGAGATACCTGGATGATCTGGAAGAATGAGCAAACCAACGGTGAATTCTATTTAACCCCAGAAACTCGCACGCTGTGCTATCCTCCAAAACAAGTTAAGCACAAGGAAAGCGATGCGAGGACTTAGCTGCTGTTAAAATGAATCATATCAGCAGACAGCCAAAGTCCCTGGGCAAAACTTTCCAGAGGAATATGGCATGGATACAGCTCATCAACAATATCACCGCCTCTGTGGAAACAGTCACTGAGTCAGCCCCAGAACATTGCTTAGACTAAAAAGCCCTGGAATATGGCCATCCAGCTTGGTGCACAGCAAGTCAGCCACAGATTAAGAGGCTACAAACGATCCAGAACCAAGCAATTTGGTGGCACTGCAACTCTCGTGCTTCACCCGCTCAAACTATCTGCACAACATTTGTGCATTCCAAACAACGGAAGGCTCCAGAGACTCCGGCTGGGGTGCCTGCACAACATATGGACCAACATGCCATTGTCACTACTGACACAGGAAAGAATCTACACAGTTAGTGCAGTGTAGCAGATTTGTCTGGGGGGGGTGACAGACTTCAGTAACAATCCATCAGAGAGCGAATTATAGCACAGGGTCAACTGAGTGACACCAGAATCAACACTGCTCAAAATTGATCGCTACAAATTCAATGTCCAATATGAATTGGGCAACAAACCCCAGGTCACCCTTAGCAATAGGACTAGGTATCACTCAACGTTACTCAGAATCAGAATACCAGATATAGGCATTGCTCTACCAAGCATCGGTTCCAATAAAACTCTATTGGGGGAAACTGGGAAAGGAGAACAAAGGGAAAATCTGGTGAAAGAAGTTTCACAGCCACAGAAACAAAAAGCACCAGGAGCCCTAGTTGCTGCACAGGATAAAAAAAAATTTTTTTTTTTTAAATCGCCATTTCAAGTGCCCTTGATGGCGGCATGAGGAACATCATGGTGGCAGCCTGGTCATCACCAGGCCTCATTATATGCTTTTCCTTGCAATGCATTCTCATGCCGCTCATTGCCAGGAAATCCATTCTAAGGCATTGATGTATCATGATAAATTCAGTGTGTACAAACTTTGAGCTTGACAACATAGTATTATAGAGACCAAATCTACACGATGTATTTTTCAAACAGATTTTTCTTTGAAGAGAAGATAACACATTTAGAGGAAAGTATCAAACTCAGTCTACATAATCTTAAAGTTGCATTTTAGTAACATGCAGTTTTTACTGTTTGAATTCTTGGGTCCAAGAAAAGTTCCATCAAGCCTGGGCTTATCAGTTTTTTAGTTTCTCAGCTCAAGCACTGGGCCACTGAAAAAACATAAGGAACCAGATTCCTGAAAAATTAACCCCAAATAATATTTTCAAACTCAGCTCTCTAATGGCTCAGCAGATTTATGCAGTGATAGCCGAGCCTTTCAGACCAAAAGATTACTAGGTTTAATCGCCAGTCTGTGTTCAGTTACCTCAGCCATTATGGGAGGAGTATTGCAACAGGCCTCGGTACTCCTGGATCAACCAGAGGGCAAACTGGTCAGGCTTCCTGCCTTCAAGCGATAGGCAGTGACCCCTGCTGGAAATACATGCATGTGGACATCAGGACAGGGCAGTACCTATTTCAGTTGTGATACCCCCTAAATTCGCACCGTGCCACAATTCATTCCCAAGTTTTATTTATGAATACTGCTCATTTGAGTGAAGTGCAAGAATGTGCCTGGCGGCCATGGAACCACATCCCAGCAAGGAGTCAATGATTTCAGGATGGGCGAGGGATGCAAGGGAAGTGGTGGGGGGTGGGGTGAAATTGGCAATATTAGGGTTAATGGACATCATAGCATCTCAAGTGCATGATACGGTGAGTTACTTTGGTATTTTGAAAAACGTTGTCATTTGATTGGCTATAAGCTGGCTCCCCACGCTACATTTTCAGCAGAAAAGGAATGAAAGAAAGGCTGAAACAGTAGCACCCATGTTTTCACTGTCAAATAGAAAAACGGCTGCCTACAAGCAAGGAAACCCAGCAACAGCTTCCCGAAGAGGGCATCAGGACCAGGAAATGAATATGTTAAGGGTCAAAAAACTTTTTATTCCTACTGTCGGGTATGTACCACTGCTCTTTGAAATAGACTTTAACAGTTTGCTTTAAGTTACTTCCATCATTTCTTACAGATACATAATTATATAGCGTCTTTGAAAGAAGCTCCAAAACATTTGAAGACTGGTAATCTGGCAAATGTTGAATGATGAGAACTAAATATTTGCCAAGCCTGGGATATAGCCTCAATATGCAATTGAAAATGTGTATAGTCTCTTGAATCTTGTGTGTATATGCACTGGCCTATCTATCTAGCCTGAGGAAACTGGTGGTTGAAGAACGGCATTACATTTTTTTTTAAGTATTTGCACAACGACCTGAAACAACAAATTACTTTCTCAATTATAATGAGAAATGCTGGTTATGAGCAAAGAATGACACACAAAAACAAACCAAAAAGTATTAAATCTTTACGGTACATGTAAAGGAGTAGGGAAACTCTGTTCTGCTCCAAAATTGAATGAGGGACAAAATACAAACAAAACTCACCTGGTCTGAGGAAAGTGATCAAGAAGATCCCACAAAGTCAAACTAGACTGAAAGAGATGCTGAAGCCTGGATCCATCTTCTAGCTGCAAAGCAATCCGAACCTAAAGAAGAATCAGTAACAAATATATCAAATATTTGTAAATTACACTGATTATTCAATTATAATCACAACTCCTTTGATTGAAATATTAAATCAAGGCCACCCCAATATGGAACATGGGGTATTTTTCTCCTCTCTCAATTCCCACCTAAAACTGAAGATCATTGTTAGTCTTGGCACCAAACCACAACTTTTCAACATGGTTGTGAGCTCCTTCCTCCTCTTTCCTTAAAAACAAACAGGTATTACCCTGTCAATAGGTACCCTTTCTATCAAGTTATTCCCTTTCCCAATCCATAACCAGAAATCCAAAATCTAAATCCAAATAAAAATCTATGAACAAATAAGGTTCCTATAAAAAAAAATTCAAAATACGTCACATAAAAGCTTTTGATTCTACACCCGTGATAGAAGTTTACAGCACAGAAGACCATTCACTCCAACCTGCTACACAAACCAAAACTATCCCAATAGCGCTCTCCCTACAGCCATATCGCTTCCTCAGTTTTAAACGTTTATTTGCTTTGCCCTTAAGCCTCTGCTTCAACTACTGAGGCAAAGCAGTACCAGCTCTAATAACTATCTGCATAAATGCATTTCTCCTCTCAGCAACTTAAAAAAATAACCCCTTGACACTTACTTCTCAACCAGTGGAAACAGTATTTCCCCATTTACTCTATCAAAACATTTCATAATTTAAAATACCTCAAAACTGTGCACCGTACTCAAACTAAAGCCTAACTATTGCAGTTTAAGTTGAAAATCTTGAAGCAACTTGGTATATTATGCCTGGAGAGAAAGGATCATGCCTGTGGATTAACAATTAATAAAAGCTAGGATGGTCTTCAAGACCACAATTCTGCCTTCTTTGAATCGAAAGAGGGACATGTATGGAATATACCGTTAGCATACTGAAAGCATGTAGCCAAGGAGATAAATTACTGATTGTATGCTTTTCTTTATAAAAACACAAGATTACTAGAGGAAAGATTCTGTTACTTTCCAACCAAAGGCAGTTGTCTCGGTTAGTATAAGTCAGGAGGTCATGGCCTGAAGTCCCACTCCCACTTGAGCAGATGAGTAGTACGAAGGAGAGCTACACTGTTGGAGGTGTTAAACAGAGGCCTTTTCTGCTCGTGCAGATGGGTATTAAAAGGTTATATGGCACCATTTGAAAAAGAAAAGCAGGCAATTCTCCCAATGACCTCGCCAACATTCCGCCCTCAACCAACACCTTAAAGCAGTTCAACTGATCACTCATCGCATTGCTACTTGTGAAATGTTTTGCTGCATTTGCAACGTCAGGTGTGCCAGAGGTGTGAAGGAAATTCATTGGTGTTTTGGAACATTGCAGAGACATGATGAGGTGCTATATAAATCATAGAATCATAGAAATTTTCAGCACAGAGAAGACCATTTTGGCCCATCGTGCCCGTGCCAGCCAACAAAGAGCTATCCAGCCTAATCCTACTTTCCAGCTTTTGGTCCGTAGCCCTGTAGGTAACGGCACTTTAAGTGCACATCCAAGTACTTTTTAAAAATGTGGTGAGGGTTTCTGCCTTTGCCACCCTTTCAGGCAGTGAGTTCCAGACCCCACCACCCTCTGGGTGAAGACATTTCCCTCAAATCCCCTCTAAACCTTCTACCAACTACTTGAAATCTATGCCCCCTGGTTATTGACCCCTGCTAAGGAAAATAGGTCCGTCCTATCCACTCTATCTAAGCCCCATATAATTTTATACTCCTCAATGTCTCCCCTCAGCCTCCTCTGTTCCAAAGAAAACAACCCCAGCCTATCCAATCTTTCCTCATAAATCCAAGGCTTTCTTTCAGTTTCTTTCTTTCTTTCAGTTCGACCAATATGAATAACCACTCTAGGCTAGATGCCCAACCAATAATGACCAGCGCCAACATGGCATGTCATGGCAAAGGATAAACACCATCCAGTCGTGTTCTGGGTGGTCAACAAGGGCGGTCTGGTGCATCGTTGGACAAGTCAACTAGCTTAATCATACTGAAGAAGTGTGATTAAGATAGTTGACTTGTCCAACGATGCTTGCAAATGGTGGATTTAAAAACCTAGAAGCTGCACTAAGCTGTGTGCTGTGACTGGTAAATTCATGCCAGAATTCCAAACTTTAGTAAAAGAGAAAGATTGCAAAGTTTCATACTGAATGGTGGTAGATGTTAAGTAAATATACACATACTGTGAATTTATCTGTATTGTGCGCAATCATTTTCTACTAAAATTAGTGCATGCGGCTAAAACAATGTTACCCTAACCACGCCTGTGACTAATCAGCAATTCCTATTGGACAACACTGACCGATTAGGACATGATCTTTCATCGGAAATTGTATGCTATATATTCAAATCCTATATAACTTCAGAACATTAGACATTATTTCCCCTTTCAGATATTTCCAACATCTTCCATTTTATTTCAAATTTCCAGCACTGAGTTTTAAGTTTCCGCAATAAGGATGGTGAATCTGGGAAGTGGAAATGTCGCATCAAAACAGAAAGGGATGTTCTTCTGAGTTTGCAGTTAGTTGTGGCAGTTTTACTCTTTACCTGGCAGCACTCCATGCTGATATTGAATGCCTAAAATGTCACGGTTCTTCCCCAGAAGTAGCTTCCTTCACCTTAATCATGACAAAAATTCTTTCCCCAGGACAAACACTCATCAGGAGCAAAACTCAACTCGACCCTTGAAGGTACTTTCTTCACTCTTGCGTCCTTCATCCTCAACTGAGAAGATTCAATAGTTAAGGGTTTCTATGCACAATGTGGCAGCAGCAGCAAGGGGACTCAGCTTGCTGCTCTTCTTCCCTGGCCGAAATTCTGGAAACTAAAATCCCATGTGCAAGCATACACTGTATGCCACAGCACATCAATGCACCAGCACTAATGTCATCACTAGAATTCTGGGAGGATAACATTTTTCACTAGGATCTCAGTAAAACTTTAATAACGGGAGTATGCCCGCCGTACTGTGCAATGTCATGCTATGTCCATTTGACCCAACATTACAATTATGGCTTTTGTCCTTACTAATTCAGGAAGTTTCTGGAATGAGCATTTTGAGCAGTATAACATGAAGCTCTGGTGGCTGGAACAATTACAAATAAAGAATATTGCACATTATACATTAAAATATATCGGTTTGGAAGTACGATCTTTGTTAAAACATATTGGTACCAATACATTAAACAGGCCTGGGTATAACAGTGAATATTCAGCAGCACCTATCCATTTTGAAAGTTCAATTTTAAAAACTAATGATACAATATTGTATCTAGCTGTTAAAATTGTACAAATGAGCATGCAAAACCTTTATCAGATCTGTTTCCCCTCGTATAATAAAAGATAATGGCATTGATGCTAACTATGAAATAGTTTTTGTATTAAACGAGAAAGATTATTTTGAAACAAATACCACTATGTTCTTGGAAGAAGCTTGCTGTCCCTCATACGGGGCTCAATTTTGCCCAAGCCTGTTTTCTGGCGCATTGCCAGCGTTACGCCCGTTTTTCTTGGCCAGAAATATTTTGCCAAAGTTTCCCAGATGTATCATTCAAATTTGGTACCACGCAGTGTGTCCAGTCACCTGGGGGGCGAAAAAATATTGCCACACCTTCTGCGCAAGCGTGACAAAAAAAGTGACTTTTTGATGTTATTTCAATGGCCATGCATGCGCAGTACAACTCCGAGCTGGCAATCGGCCATTTTTAAAGAGCCAGTTGTGTGAGAAGGAGTGCTCAGAGCTGGAGCAATACAAGATGCAACGCAGTGCAAGGACCAAGAATATCTTACAGGATGAAGTGGAGGCACTAGTTACTATGATTGGGACCAAATGGCAGGAGCTGGACACCAGCATTAGTCACATAAAAGTTCCACACAAGGAAATGAAGAAACGCTGGAACCAACTTGCAGAAGATTACTGTGCAATGGTGACCACCATGAGATCCGGAGGCCAGTGTAAAAAGAAGTGGCAGGACCTTGGTCAAGTAGTCAGTGTAAGTAATATTTTCATTTATTCAATGGATTGAAATTGTAAATTTGACCAGCTGTATATGTCCCACCCAGCAGAAAGACACCCTCTCTAAAAAGTTGCATTTTCATCTTTGCAGAGGAAGGTGGCACATAATAGAAGGGAAAGAACTCCAACAGGGAGGAGGCTTGGCAAATCTGCAGCCACTGACACCATTGGAAGAGAGGATCGCTGCTTTGATGGGTCCTGCCTGGAGAAAAGCAACCACCACTGCACAAGCTAGGCCCACACTTGAGGAAGGGCAAGTCCTGCAAATTCCATAGTCTAGCTTTGCTAAATATTAAGTACTGCGCGGGCTAGGCATGCTTCGGTTCCTGGGGATGCAATATGCTATCATTCCTCGTGGTCTTTCAAATCAGCCTGCTGCCTGCACTGTGAGAGCCTACTCATGCCACCCACCCTGCCCCCTCCTCTGCTGCTAACCATTTGTCTGTGTTCTGTTATATTTTGCAGAACTTGAGGCCGACCCTGACTATGCAGAAGAAGTTTCATACGAGGATCTTCCAATCTCACCATCCAGACCAAGAGCATAGGGGTGAGGTGCCACCCATTGAGCTGCCAGCCCCTTCTGTGACTCGTGGTTTGAATGTGGGTGGGACATTCCATGGTTTCCTAATGTCCAAGGCTGCGGATCCCAGTGGTGGGGCACACCCAGGGCCCCACCTCCCGAGGCTGCGGGTTCCAGTGGTATGGTGCAACGAGGAACACCCAGGGCCCCACCTTCCGAGGCTGCAGGTTCCAGTGGTATGGTGCAACGAGGCACACCCAGAGCCCCACCGTCCGAGGCTGTGGGTCCCAGGGGTGGGGTGCGAGCCACACCCATGGGAAGGAGGGGAAGGAGAGCTCGACTGTGCGCTCCTGAAGTGCAGGATCTAACAGATGTGGTTCAGATGACAGCAATGAGTGGGGAAAGCATTGGCCTTACGCGATCACTCCTGGACACCATCAGTGGGGTGGGTGATGAGGTAATGGGATTGTCTGGAGAAATAACAGCAATCTCACGAGAAATGGGAAAGATGTCTGGGACCATGAATGAGGGAATATCTCAGTCAGTTGAAACCATGTCAGTGGCCAAGAGGGAGGGACTGTCACAGGTAGTTGAGAGAGTTTTGCTCAACATGAGGGAGGGAATGTTGCAGGTCGTTAAGACACTGCCAGGGCGCATGAGGGACCACATATTGGAGTTAGCTGCTGCAAAAGGGAACACGGCCAGACCTGGTGCCCATTGACAGAATCAACTGCCACTCCAATCCTCACACCAGCCTCTGAAGAGCCCCAAGCCGGGCCCTCCACATTGCCGCCTGCCGACCCCCCCCACGCTCAACAGGTGCGCATTACCAGAGATCTTAGAAAGAATAAGCTTGGTACCAACCCCAGAAACAGTGCGCCACCGCCTACGGGCAGAGGTGATGGAACAAACATGGTAAGCGGTCTTAGAATAAGGAGGAGGAGTGATGGGTGTAGCTTTTCTTCGCTGCTGCTTTGTTATTATTGTTACTGTTAATACTGTTGCTCTCAAATTAAGAGATTTTTGTCAGTTATGTAAATTTACAAGTTTAAAAGTTAGTAAGTGATCTTAGAGTTTGTAAGTGATCGTAATTGAAAACTTTAAAGTTTGATTCAAAAATAATTTTATTAAAGTTATGTACAAAGAACTGTTAAACTTTTGAATAAAATATACTTTACATTAAATCTGAATCATTTCCATTATTTGTTCCATTATTAACACAACTTTTGAAGTAATCAAGAATCATTTCCATCATTTGTCCATTAACACAACATAACATTACAGAACAGGTCCAAACAGTAAACATATGGTCCATGTGTAACAGTTGTCGATGAGTTGCTGGCACAAGGCTCAAGCAATCGTTAAAGGGGCACGATGGCCCGCCCTCCTCTGCCGTCATGCTCCAGGTTCAGGTACTTGCATGGCTTCCTTGTCCTCCTGCTCATTATCTGTATCTTCCTCATCATTATCAGCCACTCTCACCGCAGGTGGACCTTCTCCTACCAGCTGCTGCTGCCTTATGATAGCGAAGTTATGCAGCATACAACAGTGAACTGACCGACAATCTCAGGCGAGTTTAGCAAGTAGCCTCCAGAATGGTCCAGGCATCAGAAACGCTGTTTCAACATGCCAATGGTCTTCTCTATGATGCTGTGCGTTGCAATGTGCGACATATTGTAGTCCTGGTCAGCTTCCGTCCGGGTTACCTGTAGGGGCGTCATGAGCCAGGTGGTGAGGCCGTATCCTTTGTCCCCCAGCAGCCAGCTCTGCCCTTCTGGCTGCCCCTGAATCATGACAGATATAACGCTCTGATGTAGGATGAACACATCATGGGTGCTCCCAGAGTATCTTGCATCGACTGACCTGATGCAATGCATGTTGTCACACGCGAGCTGTACATTAACAGAGTGGAAGCCTTTTCTGTTCCTGTACATCTTGGAATCCTCCAAAGGTGCTCGCAAGGCGATATAGGTATAATCTATGCAGTTCTGTACCTTTGGGAAGCCAGCAATCCTGGAGAAGCCCACAGCCCTGTCACACATTGCCTGGACGGTCATGGGGAACTTTATGTAGTCATTCCTCCGTACATTTACTGCAGCTGTCACCTGCTGAATGCAGACATGTGTTGCATTTTGAGATGGCGCACATATTCCCAGATGTAGCTTGAAACGATCCAGATGCATAGAATGAAAGTGCAGCTGTAATCTTCACTTCAACTGACAAAGCAGTCCTCCTGATGCTTCTAGGTTGCAGGTCCGCTTTCACCAATTCACAGATCTCAGTTACAACTTCTTTCGGAAACGCAGCCTTCTGACAGTCTGCATCACTCAGGTGCAGGTACGAACGCCTGTCTCGATATACTCGCCGTGGGTAAGGCCACCTGCCCAGCACCCTACTGGCTCTGATGTTCCTCATGCGATGACATCGAATCAATTGTCTCCTACGTAGCACCATCATGCAGAAGGCTCGCACAAGGTATTGCGCCCATAGTTAAACTTTACCTTTGCAAGCTCAAAATGGCAGGGATAGGTTCTTTGTTCTCTCTCCCAGAGGTCCATATGGATGGACCACACCCAGGTTTTGTGACTTCTCCTTCCCCTCCTCCCTCCTCCCCTACCCCCAAAACTCATTGCAGTCTTGTGCCTCGTGCAGAAGCCTTCCGATCGACATCTCCCTCCCCGGGCAGTGTAACTCACCAGAAGGCTTTTCGGGACTGGCCAGATACGCCGACCTAAGATAAAAATTTTGGGGGCAAACAGTGAAAAATGCTGAAAGCTGGCGCAAACATGAGTACATGCCCCCTAAAAAATCTAACCTAGAAAAATTGTATCTGAAACAGTTACGCCAGCACAGATTCCAGGGGGAGGGGGGGGGGCTTTGAATTGAATAATTATGCCCAAAAAAACGGCGCGTGCCAAAATAGCGGCGCAAATGACCAGGAAAATGGAGCCTACGGTTACATGCCATACCATGGGTATCTACAACATGCCCGAAACACTGCAGACAATCGGCTACAACAGATGTAGGGGAAAAATATATGTTTACGGAAACCAGAAATTACAGTTTGTCCTGGGCTATTAATAACAAGTTGTTTTGGAAAAAAGCAGTATTTATGGAAAAGAATGATTCATTCAATAACAATAAAGGATGTTCTTAACCAGTCACCAGTTTCTCTCAAAATGTCCATGACATATCACAACCCATTAGGCTTGGAAGTCCTTTCATGTGGTTCCTTCATGGGGTTGGAACAATGCTCCAGAGCTTGGTTTATTCCAGACAGGTTTGAGATTTGAAGTCACACTGGAGGCCCAAACTCCAACCCATACATCTATTTCACTCCCGAAGCCTTGTCCCCCTCAGATCATAAAGCGTGATTCAAATCTTCAGCGTTACCCAAAGCCTCAAAACCGGAAATAGTAAATACATTGCAGCCCTCATTTCAATGATACCATTTATTTTCTGCAACAGAATGCATTTGGTGCATTCAACTTGGTGTTATTTCATCATACTCCACAGTCTCCTTTGCTTCAAATCTCACGATTCTAGTGGATTCCGAGCAAATCTTTTAGAAAAACTGTAATTTTCCACCTGTTGGAACTACACAAAGTTCTGCTCCTCTGATGCCAGGAGGAGATTGCAAAAATATTTGGAAACATAACTATCAAAAATCTGTAACATCTCACAAATGAGAAAGCTTAATTTATCTACATTTCACAACAACGGATAATCCGATTATTTCTGGCAAATTAGAAGAATTCAAAATCTCTCTCTCTCTCTCTCTCTCTCTCTCTCTCTCTCTCTCTCTCCCCCACCAACACCAACACTTTGGCCCCAAGTTTCCACACGCGGCAAAACAGGTGCCCCTCCGAGCTGGGTGCCCGTTTTTCACGCCGAAAACGGCGCCTGAAAAAAAAACGCGCTATTCTCGAGCGCTTTGCAGCTCGATGTCAGCTTGGCGCGGTGCCCAGGAGGCGGAGCCTACCACTCGCGCCGATTTTGTAAGTAGGAGGGGGCAGGTACCATTTAAATGAGTTTTTTTCATGCCGGCAACCCTGCGCGTGCGCGTTGGAGCGTTCGCGCAGTGTGAAGGAAACATTGGCACTCGGCCATTTTTGTAGTTCTTTGTAGCTGTTCAATTTTTTAACATTTTTTAATAAAACCACATTGCCCTTCCATGATCAGCACGGAGGCTTCTTGCAGCAGTGAGAAGGCTGCAGGAAGCCTCAGAAGTTGAGGCAGCCGTTTCCCGACGGGCCCGACCGACGGCAGGGGGGCCTCCCCCCCCCCCGTCGTCGGGAATGGCTGCCTCAACTTCTGAGGCTTCCTGCAGCCTTCTCACTGCCTCCTCCCCCCCCCCCCCCCCCCCCCGCTGCCGTCGGTCGGGCCCTCACTGCCTCCTCCCCCCCCACCTCTGCCGTCGGGAACGGCTGCAGCCTTCTCCCTGCTGCCGTCGGTCGGGCCCTCACTGCTGCCTCCTCCTCCCCCTCCCCGCCGTCGGGAACGGCTGCCTCCTCACTGCCTCCCCCCCCAAACCCCTGCCGTCGGGAACGGCTGCAGCCTTCTCCCTGCCTGAAGCACTTTCACACAGGTAGAAACATGGTTTATTTAATCTTTTCTTTGCTCATGAATTTTTTATTCAGGTTGGAATTATTTGTATAATATTTGTATAAGTATAACTAAGGATTTATTGTAGAATGTAATGACTTCCCTTCCCCCCCCCCACCCCCCGCACCCCCCCCCCCCCTCGTTCCGGACGCCTAATTTGTAACCTGCGCCTGATTTTTTAATGTTTAGACAAGGTTTTTTCAGGCCTACAAAAATCTTCACTTGCTCCATTCCAAGTTAGTTTGGAGTACGTTTTCACTGTGGAAACTTTCAAATCAGGCGTCCGTGGCCGGACACGCCCCGTTTTGAAAAAAAAATTCTGTTCAAAAGTGAAACTGTTCTACTTGACTAGAACTGCAGAAAACTTAAATGTGAAGAATTGCGATTTCTAAGAATTGCGATTTCTAAGATACTCCGTTCTCCACCAGTTGCTCCTAAAAAATCAGGAGCAAATCATGTGCAAACTTGGGGCCTCAATAACTAGTGGTCATCCATTAATCAGTTCATACTTCATGCACGCAACCATGTACATCATATCAGAGCACTGCATTATTTATTACGAAAGCAATTTATGGAATAAACCAATCGTTTATCCAAACAATGACCCCACTGACAAGAATCCAATAAGCAACCTTACTTGTCAAAGTTTCCTCAGCTGTGCTGGTGCAACAGAAGGCCATGAGTTTTCCAACTGCCTGATTCCAAAACTCATCTAGGACATGAAGTGCACCCACATATAGTACAGCACAGGCCACATATGGAAGAACAATTACTAAACTGGTCTTTACTCAATGCTAACCTACACTGGACTTTTCAGAAGCGCAGTATGAGTCATCAATGGAGTCATTGGATCATCACACGTTTATCTGAACCATAAAACAGAGTGCCATCTCTCAAATAAATAAGCTAGAATTTAAAAGGAATAAATAATTACGGTCACTAAGTTACACTGGTGTGAGCAAGCTAAATATACTTTTGTAAAGGATATTGTCTCCTCGTCCCTTAAAACTTACAGCTAAAAGATGGAAAAGCAAATTGCTCACATGCCAGTTTTGATGAGCAAGAATGGCTTGGGGAAACCCACCCTCCCTGTGTGGGGATGGTGGGAGAAAGAGGAAAGCAGTCTGACCTTCTTGTAAAAGCATGGCTGAGATGTGGGGGATGACATAAATCAAACCATGCAGTATTACTTCAGTGCGGCAACCCCTTTGGAATCCCAGCACGCTATGACACCACACTGCGCTACCAAATATATCCTGATCTCTGAAGAAAAATAAAATTATACTACAGTACGTAGTCAATGGACCATTGCCCACTCATGATTTTTCATTTAGATATAGTACTTTGAACCTTCTTCATTCAAGTCGATGTTTTTTAACCAAATATCACAAGACGCTCATCTGAAAGCAATCGCCCTCACTCTTAAAACAGAAACGTGTTGGGCAGATGTCTTGCATTATTTCCCTTTCTCCCAAAAAGTAAATATATTAGATGCTCTTCTTGACATAATCCAGGCGTAACAGTGTTTACAGATTCTTTTTATTTCATAATATGAAAACCATATGGGAGTGAGGTTTTACACCATAAAACAATTGTCAATGGTTACATTTAATATCGACAAGTGGGAGGTTGTGGTTAAAGTGATGTAAATATGAAAAAGTTTAACCCAAAGTACTTTACCATTTTCATTAGTATTTGTATTAATAGACATTATCTCATACATTACTGTCCACACCTCCTCACCTCAACCCAAGTGTCTTAGATCTTCCATTATAGAATGTTAGTTATTTATTCACAAAATCGAATTTGTGGTTCTAGAAAACCCTCCAATTTGTATTGACCACATCAATGTTAAGATATAAAGAAAAGTCAATTTTAGTGATATTAAACAAATTAGGCCCAAATGATCAAAAACTTACTTGCAAGCATTTGCCATGTCAGTACAACGTCACTAGATACGCTCTCAATCACCATCTCACAATGTACAGGAGCAGGACATTCTAGGAAGTTCGACATTACATAAAGCATTTGGACAAGATTCTACTGATAGAGGTGAAATTGTGCAGATGTGGCAGTGGAAAGTTCCAGCTGTAATGTCAGCAACCACCTTCCAAAAGGCACAACTTTGTTTGGCCAAAACACAAATTGTTTCATTTGGATTATTCCAAATATTCAGTATCAATACAAATGTATTACAAAGGCTTAGCTTCATCCTATTCCCAAAGCTTGCATTAATGACAACAGTGACAATTTTTTTAATCCTCACTGACCAAGGTATGTCAACACCAAAAATACAATTCATCCATCTTCAAATCAAGATAAATAAAATCACAAACACACATGTATTGTATACAAAGCTCCCCCTCCACCAACCCCCTTTTCATTATCAGCCAAGATAGTGTATCAGCAGAATAATTATGATTAAAAATAGCCATGTGGCTATAGACTTATTATTCAACTGATCAAAATGTTCACACACAAATCTATTTCATGTGAAAAGAAAACCATATTATAGCCTAGTAGCTTTTAAATCTGAGTACATCTAAATTAACAATTCTGAATACATTTACACAAATACAATGTTTTATTTTGTGATTGATAACTATTTTTATACGAAGGGAGAAATGCCAGGTGAGCACCAATGTATTTTGAGGATGTTGTTCAATTATACATTTCTGCGCAATCTAGTCACACTGTGCTATAGCACAGATTCGAGACATGTACCAGTGTTCCTTTTCCCACATGAACCACCAAATCTAATCCCACTCTGCTGGTCCCCCTTCATATCCTCGCAAAAAAAAATTTAAACGCCCAAGTAATGAATTCCCTTTGCAAAGTACCCATGGACAACAACAATTAGTAGCTCAGCATTCCACATTTTAACCACCCTCTGTGTAAAGAATTTTTCTAACCTCCCGTTGAATTCTTTGTGATCTTAAATCTGACTTAAGCGCATTGAGACGTCCGGTGATCGTGAAAGGCGCGATATAAATGTACGTCTTTCTTTAAAAATAAAAAGAGAAAAACATCATGCAAGATTTATTGTAAAAAAAAATGAAGAGGTGCATTTTTATATATCTGACTTGGGCAGAACACTGTAGAAAGGGGCATTGCCGATTTTGTAGTAATAACAATGGTGCTATCGGTGCTTACTGTTATTATAGTGTAAATCGGACAGCAACTTCTGCCATCTGCACAAGCGTAGTTAAACACAGAAATCAGGAAGCTGCTGTCCGATTTGCCCTGCTCCTCCCAAAGCATCTCTACACCGGTACCTCACCAAAAGACTCAGCATTAAAATACACATATAGGCATGAATTTGCTGTACTTTCCCACTAAACATGCCAGAAAGTTAGGGCTTGTCCATTCGAGTCTAAGTGAATTTTTAAATGCTTGATAAATCTTAATTACTGCCAAATAACCTCTCTGGCACTGAAAATTAACTTTAAGAAATGTGGAGTCGCATTCCTTCAGATTTTAATTCTTGGGGAGATTTGTTTTTAATTTTAATTCATACATTTGGGCTGAATGGCCCGATTCTGTGCAGTGTAGAATTTTTTTCCATATTTATATCTCTCTTAATTCCATCTTTCTTTCCCTCTCTACTTCACTTTCTGTACATGATTTTACATTGAATTAAATATTCTAGCTCACACTTCCTGGTTTAGACTCTGCATGTCTCAGTCAGGATTCTTCAAATCGGATTGGTTGAGGAGACACGCTGTTCTTTGAACTGCTCACAGATGTCCCAGATTCCCTGTAGAGGATGCTGTGTTGTTTCAGACAGCCGGTCACCGTAAATTGCCATTCAAAAGCCCACAAAAAGTCCGTGGGCAGCTATAAACGTAATGAACAGTGAGTGCTATTCGTTTGCCGCTGACCGCAAAATCTGAGCCATTCCATTTCGCAGCACAAAGCGATTTATTTGGACTTCCCGGGTGAAGTACAACAGAGTGCATAGACAATGTTGAACTTTTATGCCCCAACAATCTAATTCAGCAACAACTCCAAACACCAGCACTTCGCTCACCATTCGCACCTAAATCCCCACTGAGTGCGATTGCTGAAATGATTGCCAAGTTCTGTGTAGCATTAGCTGTGAGCTGCAAGAATTTGACATTTTACTCTGTGGTTGTCAGTTATTTGCAACCCCTATATTTTGCAATAATGATAATGAAATTATGTATTTGGAAACTACAATACAATGGACACAGTGAAATGATGGAATCAGTGAGAGAGCAGTCAGTGCGGACTACACATCAGCTCAGAAAACAGACAGCAAATGATCTGCACAACCCCACAGTGCTTTCTTTCACAAAATAATAACAGCAATAAAGCTCCAGGTTCCTTCACAACTACTGCCAGCTATAACTATCAAAAAAAAATTATTTTAAATAGAACTCTATTGCTCACAAAATTAACCATTACCGCATGATCATACTGCTGCCACATAGTCGACATCACTGGTCCTGTAAGTTGACCTTTGTCTTTGACTCGATGGTGTCAATCTTCAGAGTTCTAGGTCTCCCCTGGCTGGAAAAACATTGACTTTGGCACCAGCATTTTTGTGCATAGCTGCTGCCTCCAAAATGCAATGTAGGGACTCAAGAAACAGGGGAAAACAAATGTATAAAATAGTACAAAAACTAAAAAGAGATCGTGGAAAAACATTAATAGTTGAACAATGCCCTCAAGATGTATTACAAATTTACATACAAAAACAAAAATTACATAAATTCAGCATGTGCATTTTGAGGACTACAAAGAACATGGCTAATTAAATTAGCAGAATTTAATTTGTATTAGTCCCTGTCCACATTTAGAACAAACTGGACCAACTGCCTAAGCAATCCTTCCTTCGGCCCCCCCCCCCCCCCATACCTCAGGAAAACAAATTACAGAATGTGCTATGACTTCCAAACTCATTAAAAGAGACTAGGTATTTGTTTAGCAGAAGGTGTCCAATCCAATTGTACTTTTATAGGTAGTTGGCACGAGTACACAGGAATTATAAACTTCAAAGTCTACATCCCTAGATTATCACCAACATGTTGGCTTTGTGTGCATTTAAAACAAGAACATTTCTGGCTATGAAGCAGGTATAGAATGAACCAAGTGCAATGTAAAGCTTCCTCTACATCGCAACTGTTCCTTAGCAACATACTTCAATTCCAACATAAGGAAAGTATATACATGGTCCATGTGTCATTTCTTTGAATTAAACTGCTAGATTAATAAAAATAGCACTAAATAATGGACAATTCTGTGTTGTGGATAGAAAGCGAAGTCATTGTCCAAACTCTCCTCAATTATTAATCTTAAACCAAACAAATGGCCTTTAAATTCAGATTCTAGGGCCTAGATATTAACCGCACCATGACAGGGTCAGCGGCTGGTGGGTTTAAAAAGTTAGATACAGGGAACGCAACCCCAACACGGCCACAGATAT
Source organism: Pristiophorus japonicus (assembly GCF_044704955.1). NCBI lineage: Eukaryota > Metazoa > Chordata > Chondrichthyes > Pristiophoridae > Pristiophorus > Pristiophorus japonicus. Next base: position 126,457,118 of record NC_091992.1, on the reverse strand, counting down.
CGGGGCATCCGAGTGACCCGCCATGGAGAGGCAGGACACTTAATGTATTAAAATCCAGTTCTCAGTGCAAATGGGAGCCTGGGTTTCCTAGGGGTCTACCCACCCACCCCTCCAAATCCCAGGCCTCTCTGACCTCCCGATAGCCAGGGACCGTCCCAACTGGTTGCAGCCCCATGTGCCTGCTGTTTCCTCCCACCCAGCTGTCAGGCTGTCCACTTGGTCGGCAGCGGGTAAATGTTAATGAGGTCCTGCCATTAAATTCGGCAGGACCTCCATGTCGTTTGTTTTATCACCTGCGAATATCGGGATACCAGTGCCCAGAGTATTTATGCTGCTAACACCACTGGCAGCCCTGCAGACCCAAGTAAAACTACAGAAGTTGGATTTAACAACGTAAGCGCCAGGAGCAGGTTTCCAGATTCCTGGAATCAAAATTAAAGGACTAATATAAAAGTGACTAGAGAGACTTTCATCTCATTGGTTTGGGCTATATTTGAACCAAGATCTGAGTGCTGAGTATGTCTATGTAATAAATCATGCTGTTAAGCCATTTACACACGCTGTTTACACAAAGGGTTTTTAATTGCTACAGCACATTTCATTTGCTTTTAAGTTGTATTGGAATTTTACATCTCTTGATTACCTCATTTAAACAGTATGTTTATTATTTCCTTTCAATTCACGAACCTCGATAAAAAAATGCAAGAATTTTGAACAGTATATATAAAACAGTTGCAGGAGTTGAATTATAGGTTCACAGGCCTTTGCTCAAAGTTATGTTCAAATAAAATTAGAAGCTTCAAATTAAAGTGGACCGCTCCTAGAAATCTTTAATATTTAAAATTCTATATTTGTGAAAGAACTAATTTTAATATTACAACTAACAGACATGATTCAACTAAAATAACCTAATTCAATGCTAATTTTTATGCTCAACACTGATAATATTTATCAAACTATAAAACCGTGATGAACATGCTTGAATTTTGCAAATCCAACAACTGAAACATGGAAATCTTGGGCATTATGCATTTAAAAGTTATAACATTGTCTTTTTCATTAAAAACTCTCATTTGTCCTTGGTACACAGAGGGAGGCTACTATATCAATTTATTTGCTCCTGTTCCAAGGTGCAACACAAGATTACAGGCCTGGAGTTTCCTCTGCATTTGCAGCTGGGTACACCCGTAATCTGGGCACTAACAAATTACATGGCTTAAAAGATTGCGGAGTTTTGGGTTTAAGTGAGTTACGTGCATAACTACAATACAGCCAAGTTTCCTCGATTTTTTTACAACCGTCCATCAAACTCTCCGTCCGAACGGATTGGTGCCACAAAACTCGTCTCGTCCTGACTCTTGAATGTAAATATCCTCCAATTGCGCTTGCTCAGGGGGCAGGGAGCAGGGAGCAGGGGGGAGGGGAAAAGAGAGTTCTCAGCACTGCAACCAGATTTTTCAAGCACAGCAGAAAACAGTCGATTTTCCGGGCATTTTAATTTTAACTGAGCGCTATTTTTTTTTAATTATCCTCAAAGACCTGCTCTTTATTTTCCATTTCTTTGAAAGAGTTTTTATGGCTTAAGAACAAGCCACATTAAAAATTGAAAAGCTTCCCCGACTGCAGGTTCCCAAACGTGCTGTGCCTGATGTGCATGAATGATGGTCAAATGAGTTGAAACTTATTTTCATACTTAAACATATGGGGCTGGATTTTCCGGTGTTCTGCGCTCCGGGTTTCGCCGCAGAGCGGCAGCAATGGCGGCGGTGAGGTCTTCTGCGTCCCGCAGCGATCTTCAGGTCTGGTTTAGCGGCAGTGCGGAGCAGCACCGCCCGGAAGAGCCGCGCTCGGTGTGCAACGCCCCTGGTTGCGATACCGGCGGGAGTTCGAGCTCCTGTCCGACCCGCCCGCAATGACCACCTGGGAAATCAGTGCGGTCGAACCATCCAGTCAGCGGAGAGGTAGGTAATGGACTCCCAAGGTGAGCGTGATTGTTTTTTCTTTTAATTTTTTTTTTAAAGCGGTGTGTGTTGTGGTGGCGTGGACAATGTTTTTGAGAGTTTTTAAAAAAAAAAATAAACGTTCTCCCCCCGGTACAACTTCCGGGACGCAGCCAAGGAGGAAACTCCAGGCCACAAAGTTTAATGTCACTATAGCTTCACAGAGAACAACGTATTTTTAATCTATGTTGGCGTTGAAGTTTCTGCATTACTAGTGCAGCCTGTCACACAGACAGACAGCGCTAGTCCAAAAGGATTCAGAATAAACCTTCCTCAATTTAAAAAAAACACACAAATTCATTTCACAGAATTATACGAAACAAAAATGTTCCTTTGAGCATAAAAGTTGTAAACTGTTAATGCCTTAATGTGGGAATACCGCCACGTCCATTTAATATGGTGGAGCTGAGTCCATGATCAGATCAGCCATGGTCTTATTGAATGGCGGAGCAGGCTCGAGGGGCTGTATGGCCTACCCCTGTTCCTATATGTTAGTTATAAATAATGATTACCTTTGATTTCTACATGGATTTTTTTTTTCTTCCCAAACTGCAAGTATTGCTGTATCCAAGAAAACTGGCTTTGATAATTTAACTGTTGTGCGCAGTAACTTAATACACATAACTAATAGGTCATTAAATCTGCACAAATCAGACTTAATTCCCTCCACCCACCCACCCACCCCCGCACCACCCCCCCATACCAGACAGTTCAAAAAGAAAAAAGACTTAAGCAACAGCTTTTCAACCATTATTTTGAAATTAAAGACTTTAATACAAAAAGTGAAATATCATGAATAAAAAAATCATTCCACAAAGGTGAAACATTTATGATGAAATATTGCAAATTAATTTGTAAAAATAGGCAGATTACTCACCAGATTCAGTTACGGCCTAATCCTCAAGTCATGATCTTATTGAATGGCACAGCAAGCTTCGAGGAGCTGTTATGGCCTACTCCTGCCCCTCTGTGTTCTTATTTCCATTATAAGAAGTTAAGTCCTTATTAGACTTTTTTTTTAAAAAGTGGCAGAGATTGAGTTGCTTTTAAAATAAAACTGGGGTAAAGGACTAAGCAAACTGCAGGAGTCAGTTTACTCTCACCAGCAATTACCTGCCAAGTGCTAGGACCTATGTGCCGTTATATTAAATGGAAAACACAGATTGCCTGAATTATCACTACCAGGGAAGCTCTATTTCTTCCTTTTCCCGCAGCGTGCTTCGAGTAGAATGACTGTGGGAAAAAAAGGCTTTGAAAAATCTGACCTACTACTATTTTGTTCGATACAAGGGAAACAGGAAGCAGGGTCACTGGCCACAGATCTAGTCCGCTCTTCACAGTCAGCAATTATTATTGTTACTAATAAGCAAGCCAATGAATTATTTGTTTTGTGGGGTTGTAAAATCGTCCGTGTAAATATACCACGACATGGAGGCCCAAGATTAGGCACCAACAGCAAGTTGTTCAGTGAATCAATTGCCACTGTGCAGCAATGGTGGGACAGGGAAGAAAAGTTGTCCAAAGTTTGTCCAAATACAAACAACCCAACTTTCACAACCCCAAATTAGACATGCACTGGCACAGTGCTTCACCCACCAGTATAATGCAAAATGCACCAGCTGGAGTAAAGCTATATGGCTTCCACCTCATATAAACTAGGGTTCAATCTACACTCCTCAATTACTGCAATCAGCTACACAATAACTGCAAGGACAAAAGACTATAATATATCCAGTTACCCAATTATCCAATTTTTACCTTGCCACAAAATCAGTAGTTGTGCTGGTTGGCAGAGATCCCACCTTCAAAGTCCTGCTGGCTCAACCAAGGGGCTGCAATTTTTTTTGAACTCTGCTGGGCTCTTCAGGCACTTCTGGCTGCCTCTCGGTCTGACTCTGGCTTAGAACTATTTCCTGTTTGGAACTACTGCTCCTTTTTATACCCAGAGGACCGCCCCAAAATCAAGTTTTCTGAGCCAAGTCCAGCACACCACAACCTGCCACAGGAAGATGTTGATGGTACACCGAACTTCCCTATCCCCCTCACCTCTGAAAATCAGCATCTCACTCGGATAGGTTAGCAAAGGAAATTGTGTCATAGTTGGAACTCTCAATTCTGATTGGTAGAGCTACAGGTTTTATTTTGAATCCCCCCACCCCCCTGCAAGATTCTGGAATATAGGAGGGGTTCCGAGTTCTTTACTCCAACTGTTTTGGAATACAGCTGGTGTTCAAAACTGCTGGGGAAACTATAGAATCATAGAATGGCTACAGCACGGAAGGAGGCCATTCGGCCCGTGCCGGCTCTCTGCAAGAGAGCCCCACCCTTTCCCCGTAATTTTTTTCTTTCAGGTACTTATCGAACTCCCTTTTGAAAGCCGTGATTCAGTCTGCCACCACCACCCTTTCAGGCAGTGCATTCCAGATCCTAACCACTCGCTGCGTAAAAAGCCTTTTTCTTATGTCGCCTTTGGTTCCTTTGCCAATCCTCTTAAATCTGTGTCCTCTGGTTCTCGACCCTTCTGCCAATAATAACATGTATTGATATATAATGGGAAAAGTATCTACTCTGTCCAGACCCCTCATGATTTTGAACACATCTACCAAATCTCCTCTCAATCCTCTCTGCTCTGAGAACAACCCCAGCTTCTCCAGTCTATGCACATAAATGAAGTCCCTCATCCCTGGAATCATTCTCGTAAATCTTTTCTGCACCCTCTCTAAGGCCTTCACTTCCTTCCTAAAGTGCGGTGCCCAGAATTGGACACAATACTCCAGTTGAGGCCGAACCAGTGTTTTATACAGATTCATCACAATATCCACTCTCTTATATTCTATACCTCTATTCATGAAGCCCAGGATCCCGTAAGATTTTTAACTGCTTTCTCAACCTGCCATGCCATCTTCCAACGATTTGTGCACATATACCCCCAGATCTCTGTTCATGTTTTCACTCAGTCAATGTATTCACTGAGGCATATGAATCCATGGGCCTTACGCTTAACATCCGTAAGACAAAGGTCCTCCACCAGCCTGTCACCGCCGCACAGCACTGCCCTCCAATCATCAAGATCCACAGCGCAGCCCTGGACAACGTGGACTATTTCCCATATCTCGGGAGCCTCTTATCAACAATGGCAGACATTGATGCAGAGATTTAGTATCGCCTCTAGCGCGCTAGCGCAGCCTTCGGCCATCTGAGGAAGAGAGTGTTTGAAGACCAGGCCCTCAAATCTACCACCAAACTCATGGTCTTACAAGGCTGCAGTAATACCCGTCCTCCTGTATGGATCTGAGGCATGGACAACATATAGAAGGACACCTCAAGTCGCTGGAGATATATCAACGAGAGCTCTTCGAGTCTCAACATAAAGAACATGAAGAGGCCAAGCGCAGGCAGCGGAAGGAACGCACGGCAAATCAGCCCCACCCACCCCTTCCCTTGATGAATGTCTGTCCCATCTGTAACAGGGTCTGTGGCTCATGTATCGGACTGTTCACCCATCAAAGAACTCACTTTGGGAGTGGAAGCAACTCCTCCTCGATTCCAAGGGACTGACTATGATGATGATATTCATGCACCACCTTTACCCTTTAGTTCATATTTCCTCTACTCATTCTTTCTACCAAAATGTATCACTTCGCACTTGGCTGCGTTTATTTTCACCTGCCACATATCCGCCCATTCCACCAGTCTGTCTATGTCCACTTGAAGTCTATCACTATCTTCCTCACTATTCACTATACTGCCAAATTTTGAAATTGTGCCCTGTACACCCACATCCAAGTCATTTATATCAAGAAAAGCAGTGGTCCGAGTACCGACCCTTGGGGAACGCCACTGCATACCTTCCTTCAGTCCGAAAAACAACTGTTCACCACTACTCTGTTTCCTGTCACTTAGTCGATTTCATATTCATGCTGCCACTGTCCCTTTTATTCCATGGGCTTCAACTTTGCTGGCAAGCCTATTATGTAGCACTTTGTCAAACGCCTATTGGAAGTCCATGTATACCACATCAAACCTCTCTGTTACCTCATCGAAAAATTTGATCCAATTAGGTTAAACACAATTTGCCTTTAACAAATCCGTGCTGGCTTCCCTTCATTAATCTATACTTGTCCAAGTGGTGTTAATTTTGTCCCCGATTATTCTTTCTCAAAGCTTTTCCACGACTGAGGTTAAACTAATTGGCCTGTAGTTGCTGGATTTATCTTTACACCCATTTTTATACAAGGATGTAACATTTGCCCAAGTGAGTTGTGGAATGCACTGCTTGAAAGGGTGATGGAAGCAGATTCAATAGTAACTTTCAAAAGGGGATTGGATAAATACTGGAATGGGAAATAAATTGCAGGGCTGTGGGGAAGGAGATGGGGAATGGCTAGGTTGTTGACCTGCAATAAGCCAACCTTGCGCCTAGGTATTGAGCTCTGAAAACCAAACAGAGAGCCACCCTAAGGGTATGCTATCAACTAGTAAATTGGCTGCAAAACATTTGATGTTGTTCTCCTGTTGAGTTTGCCTCAGTACTAGGCACCAGACAATGCTCTGCATGGTTGGGTACCACTTCAGTACTGACTGGTTCCAACTGGCACCCATGCATCACTGCTACAATAATACATCATCATCATAGACAGTCCCTCGGAATCGAGGAAGACTTGCTTCCACTCTAAAAATGAGTTCTTAGATGACTGAACGGTCCAATACGAGAACCACAGTCCCCGTCACAGGTGAGGCAGATGTCGTTGAGGGAAAGGGTGTGTGGGACTGGTTTGCCGCATGCTCTTTCTGCTGCCTGCGCTTGGTTTCTACATGCTCTCGGCGATGAGACTCGAGGTGCTCAGTGCCCTCACGGATGCACTTCCTCTATTATATATGTGGTATTTACTCTGTACAGCCACCAGAGGGCTCATTCCCCGGAGTCCCAAGGGATCCCATAACCCCTTGGGAGCACAGGTATTTAAGGCGGCTTCACAGGTTGGAGAGGCACTCTGGAGACCTGCAATAAAAGACTACGGTCACACTTTACTTTGAGCTCACAGTGTTCAGTCTGATTCTTCCTCCATACCCAACAACTGGCGACGAGATACAGATAGCGAACCCAAAGATGCAGAGAACAGTGGGCATCCTGGAGAAATTTTCGGAGGGACATGATTGGGAAACTTTTGTGGAGCGACTCGACCAATACTTCGTGGCCAACGAGCTAGATGGGGAAGAGAGCGTTGCCAAACATAGAGCGATCCTCCTCACCGTCTGTGGGGTACCAACGTATGGCCTCATGAAGATTCTGCTCACTCCAGTGAAAACCACGGAGAAATCGTACGACGATTTGTGCACACTGGTCCGAGAGCATTTGAACCCGAAGGAAAGCGTTCTGATGGCGAGGTATCAGTTCTACACCTACAAAAGGTCTGAAGGCCAGGAAGTGGCAAGTTATGTCGCTGAGCTGAGACGCCTTGCAGGACATTGCGAATTTGAAGAACATTTGGAGCACATGCTCAGAGACTTTTTCGTACTTGGCATTGATCACGAAACCATACTTTGCAAGCTTTTGACTGTAGAGACCCCAACCTTGATTAAGGCCATAGCGATAGCCCAGGTGTTCATTGCCACCAGTGACAATACTAAGCAAATCTCTCAGCACACAAATGCTGCTACAAGTACTATGAACAAAGAGATTATGTTTTCGAATCGTAACGTACAGGGCAGGTCACACATACCTGCAGCTACATGTCCGCAGATGTCTCAGAGTCCACCATCAAGGGTGATGAATGAAGGGCCATTAACACCTTGTTGGCGCTGCGGGGGTGATCATCGTTTCCATTCATGCCGATTTAAATTATACATTTTGCAAGAGCTGTGGAACAATGGGACACCTCCAACGAGTGTGTAGACGAGCTGCTCAGCCTGTTAAACCTGCAAACCACCACGATGCAGAGAAAGACAGATCCACGGAGGATCACTACAAACCAGAGCCTCAAATAGAGGAGGCAGAGGTACATGGGGTGCACACATTCACCACGAATTGTCCCCCAATAATGCTGAACTAAATGGACTCTTGATGTCAATGGAGCTGGACACAGGCGCAAGCCAGTCCACCATGGGTAAAAAGACTTTCGAAAGGTTGTGGTGCAATAAGGCCTCAAGGCCAGTCTTAACTCCAGTTAACACGAGACAAAGAAATTACACGAAAGAACCGATTCCTGTAATTAGCAGTGCTACCGTAAAGGTCTCCTTCGATGGAGCGGTGCACAAGCTACCACTCTGGGTGGTACCGGGCAATGGTCCCACACTGCTCGGCAGGAGCTGGCTGGGAAAGGTACGTTGGAACTGGGATAGGTACGTTGGAACTGGGATGACGTCCGAGCGCTATCGCCCGCTGACAACACTTTGTGTGCCCAGGTCTTAAACAAATTTCCTTCGCTGTTCCAACCGGACATCGGGAAATTCCAAGGAGCAAAAGTGCAGCTCCACCTAATTCCGGGGGCGCGGTCTAACCATCACAAGGTGAGAGCAGTACCGTACATGATGAGAGAAAGGGTAGAGATCGAGCTAGACCGGCTGCAACGAGAGGGCATCATTTCACCGATCGAGTTCAGCAAGTGGGCCAGTCCTATTGTCCCAGTCCTCAAGGGAGACGACACCGTCAGAATCTGTGGCGATTACAAAGTAACTATCAATCGTTTCTCCCTGCAGGACCAATACCCACTACCAAAAGCCGACGACTTCTTTGCAACGCTGGCCGGAGGAAAGACATGAACGAAGCTGGATTTGACTTCAGCCTACATGACGCTGGAACTGGAGGAATCATTGAAGGCCCTCATCTGCATCAACATGTACAAAGGTCTTTTTGTTTATAACAGGTGCCCGTTTGGAATACGATCAGCGGCGGCAATATTCCAAAGAAACATGGAAAGTTTACTGAAGTCGGTCCCGCACACCGTGGTCTTCCAGGACGACATCTTGGTCACAGGTCGGAACACAGTCGAGCACCTGCAGAACCTGGAGGAGGTTCTTAGTCGACTCAACCGTGTGGGGCTCAGGTTAGAACGCTCGAAGTGCGTTTTCCTGGCGCCTGAAGTGGAGTTCCTGGGAAGGAGGATTGCAGTGGACGGCATCAGGCCCACCAACACGAAGACGGAGGCAATCGAGAACGCACCGAGGCCACAGAATGTGACGGAGCTGCGGTTGTTTCTGGGACTCTTGAACTACTTTGGTAACTTCTTGCCGGGTCTCAGCCCCCTGCTAGAACCACTACATGTCTTACTATGAAAAGGGGGCGAATGGGTTTGGGGTAAAAGCCAAGAAAATGTCTTTATAAAAGCGAGAAAATTGTTATGCTCAAACAAAGTGCTTGTGTTGTATGATCCAGGTAAGCGTTTGGTACTAGCATGTGATGCGTCGTCACATGGCGTCGTGTGTGAATTGCAACAAGCTAATGATTTCGGGAAACTGCAACCGGTTGCTTATGCATCCAGGATTCCGTCTAAGGCCGAGCGAGCTTACAGCATGATTGAAAAAGCAGCGTTAGCGTGTGTCTATGGGGTAAATAAAATGCATCAATACCTGTTTGGGCTAAAATTCGAATTGGAAACTGACTATAAGCCACTTATATCCCTGTTTTCCGAGAGTAAAGGGATAAATACCAACGCGTCGGCCCGCATCCAGAGATGGGCGCTCACATGGTCCGCATACAACTACGCCATCCGCCACAGGCCAGGCACAGAAAACTGCGGTGATGTTCTCAGTAGGCTGCCATTGCCTACCACGGGGGTGGAAATGGCACAGTCCGCAGATCTAACCATGGTTATGGAAGCATTTGAGAGTGAGCAATCACCCGTCACTGCCCGGCAGATCAAAACCTGGACAAGCCAGGACCCCTTATTATCTCTAGTCAAAAGCTGTGTGCTTCACGGGAGCTGGTCCAGTGTCCCAGTGGAAATGCAGGAAGAGATAAAGCCGTTCCAGCGACGCAAAGATGAAATGGCTATACAGGCAGACTGCCTTCTGTGGGGCAATCGAGTAATGGTCCCCAAGAAGGGCAGAGACACCTTCATCAATGATCTCCACAGTACCCACCCAGGCATCGTAATGATGAAAGCGATAGCCAAATCCCACGTGTGGTGGCCCGGTATCGATGCGGACTTAAGAGTCCTGCATTCACAGATGTAATACATGCTCGCAGTTAAGCAATGTACCCAGGGAGAGGCCGCTAAGTTTATGATCTTGGCCCTCCAAACCGTGGTCTAGGGTACACGTCGACTATGCAGGCCCGTTCTTGGGTAAAATATTCCTTGTGGTTGTAGACGCGTATTCCAAGTGGATTGAATGCGAGATAATGTCGGCTAGCACGTCCGCTGCCACCACTGAAAGCCTGCGGGCCATGCTTGCCACACACGGCTTACCCAATGTCCTGGTGAGCGACAACGGGCCATGTTTTACCAGTGCTGAGTTCAAAGAATTCATGACCCGCAACGGGATCAATCATGTCACATCTGCCCCATTTAAACCAGCGTCCAATGGTCAGGCAGGGGCCATCAACCAAGGCTTGAAGAGGGCAACTGAAGGCTCACTGCAGACTCGCCTATCCCGATTCCTGCTTAGCTACCGCACGAGATCACACTCACTCACTGGGATCCCACCTGCTGAACTGCTCATGAAAAGAGCACTTAAGACAAGGCTCTCGTTAATTCACCCTGATCTACATGAATAGGTAGAGAGCAGGCAGCTTCAACAAAGTGCATACCATGATAGCGCAAATGTGTCACGCGAGATTGAAGTCAATGATCCTGTATTTGTATTAAATTATGGACAAGGTCCCAAGTGGGGAGCAGTGTGTTTCGGGTCAAACTTTCAAATAGACTCATTCACCGGAAAAAGGTTGGGTCCAAGGTGGGTTGCTCAGGGTAGTCCGTTGACCACGAAGCAAAATCCATCATCCACAGCAGCCCAGCAAGGCCAGCTGCACAGCAGCCCAGCGAGGGTCCAACAAATGATTCAACAACACCAGCTTTCACACCAAGACGATCAACCAGGGCAAGAAGGGCCCCAGGGGATATGTAGGATCTTGCAGAGACATCGTTGGTGGTATTTCTCCAGCGATTTGAGGTGTCTACTGTATATGGTCCATGTCCTTGAGCCATACAGGAGGGCGGGTATTACTACAGCCCTATAGACCATGAGCTTGGTGGCAGATTTAAGGGCCGGATCTTCGAACGCTCTCTTTTCCTCAGGTGGCCGAAGGCTGCACTGGCGCATAGGTGGCGGTGTTGAATCTCGTCGGCAATATCTACCTCTGTTGATAAGAGGCTCCTGAGGTATGGAAAATGGTCCACGTTGTCCAGGGCCACGCCATGGATCTTGATGAATGGGGGGGGGGGCAGTGCTGTTCGGCGTGGACAGCCAATAATACAAGTGGATTACTCACTGACCTCATCTGCTGTCTTGGTCGTGATTGATACAAACTGCACCAGAGAAAGCAAAAACAAATGGTCTCTCACGACTTTCCACAAGCTCAGGTTTCGTGTAAACAATAACTGTTAAACTCTGTAGAAAGTTACTCGATTTGGACAATGTCCTCTTGCTCCCCCTACCCCAAACTGTTTTTCCATTCCTGGAAAGTTATTTTGCAAGAAGGGACCATGAACACAGCAAAACAGTACCTTCACAATCTCCATCCAATGGAGGCAATCATCTTTTTGGTCCCATACGTGAAACAAAAATGTGTTCTGGGGTGTGTCACTGAGTACTGCAACTCAAGAGCTGTGGGATTCATCTGGTCTTGGAGCATGTCCAACATCTAGCATCCCTCCACTAGTATTGATGTGGTGGCAACCACAATTTTCCTTTCATCTAGTTCTTTTGTGGTCATTTTTCACTTTATAAAAAAGGCTGTGAAAATTAAATCCCCATCATTTCTCTCTAGTCCCTCCACGGCAACAAAACCTCATTCTTTACAAACTTGCCTGACTGTCCTCCCTTTGAACCGTTCATTCTTGCAAACAAGTTCTAGTTCTGGAAAACCATATTTGTACGAGATCTGCTTTCAGCTTACATCATCAGCTAAACTTCAGGCCATTTACCAGCCCGTTTGATATGACACATGCAGTTTGCAGGCTTCACCCAAGATTTCTGCCTAAGCTAATTTCTTACTTTGCAATGCAACTGTAGATAATTATTCCTTCTTTTTAATCCTCCTCCCAAGTTTGAGTTGGAAAGGCAATTCCATTACTTCAATGTATGTGGAGCACTGGATTTTTACGTGAATTGTCATAAAACTCTTCATAGCCTACAGCCCAAATGTACTTAGAAAATCAGTTAACTTTTCAAGGTCAATGAAAGGTCATCGACCTGAAACAATAACTCAGTTTCTCTCTCCATTGATGCCGTCTGCCCTGCTGAGTATTTCCAGCATTTTCTGTTTTTTTTTTCCAGATTTCCAGCATCCATAGTGTTTTGCTTTTGTGCTTAGAAAATCGATCTGTAAACAACAATTGGTAGACATTCACAGTTGTAAGCCAGTGGGCAAGAACTCATCAAAATACACACAAATTCCATTTGGTTCGTAGGTGCCTTGTGGACATAGAGGGCCCAAGTTTCGAGCCGCACCTAGAACGGCGCAGTCCCGACCTGGACGCCCGTTTTTCGCGCCACAAAGTGCGCCTAAAAAAAACTTCCAGATTCTCCAGCTCCCTGCAGGTCGTTTGCAGCTCGGCGCAGCGCAACAGGAGCTGTAGGGGGCGGAGCCAGGTCCCTGCGCTGAAAACAGTGCCGGGACCTCTGCACATGCGCGCTACAGTGGGCGTGCATGTGCAGTAGCTCCAGGCGCCCAAAACTGTGTGGGAGGGGCCGAAGCACGCAGCCCCTAACCCTGGCCGAATAGCCTCACTGGGGCTGCGTGAATAAGGCTCCTCCCATGCCCAGCTCCTGCTTCCTCCCGACCCGACTCGACTCCCGCTCCCCCCCCCCCCCCGGACCAGACCCGACCCGACCCTACTCCCGCTTTTCCCCCCCCCCGGACCAGACCCGACCCCACTCCCGCTTCTCTCTCCACTTCCCCCCCCCTCCCCCCCCCGCCGCCTCCGGACCGGACCAGACCAGACTCCCGCTTCCCCCCCCCACCCGACTGGACCTCCCTCTCCCCCGACCCGAACCGACCTCCCTCCCTCCCACCACCCCCCCCGACCCACGCTCCCCCCGACCCGACGCCACTTACCCGTAAATCTGGTGCTGGGGATGGGCCCTGCCCGAAGTCTCGGGCCCGGCCCGTTCAGCCTCCCTCCCCCTTCCCCCCCCCCACATCTCCTTTCCCCTTCTCCTTCTCCTCCCCCCCCCTTTCTCTACCCCCCCTCCTCTCGCTGTCAGAAACACATACACTGACAGACAGAGAATGAGAGACACACACAGACAGACAGACTTAGAGACACTGACAGAGACACACTGGGGGGGGGGGGGGGGGGGGGGAAAATCCCAGCTCGCTGTTGGAGGGCTCCCGGTGCTGCAGTCGGTAAGTAGAAAATGTTTTATTTATTCATTTTTTTGATTGATTTATTGGTTGATTTATTGATTTTTTATCATTTATTATTGATGATGGCTCTTTATTTGTAAAACTAAAGTGTTTAATGTTTGTAAACTTCCTTTTAAACCCCCCCCCCCCCCCATTCCCTACGCCTGATTTGTAACCTACACCTGATTTTCTAAAGTGTAGACAAGGTTTTTTCGAGCATACAAAAATCTTCACTTACTCCATTCTGAGTTAGTTTGGAGTAAGTTTTCACTGACGAAACTTTGAAAACAGGCGTAAGTGGCCAGACACGCCCCCTTTTGAAAAAAAAATTCTGTTCCAAAGTGAAACTGTTCTAACTGACTAGAACTGGAGCAAACTAAATGGCGAGAATTCCGATTTCTAAGATACTCCGTTCATACACCAGTTGCTCCTAAAAATCAGGAGCAAATCATGCCGAAACTTGGGGCCAGAGTAACCACATCACATTTATACAGCAATACTGCTTTAATCTTGCAGGTGTGAGAGGTCTTTACTTTGACAGGTCCATCCTTGTGGCCAAGATATGATCATTCTGATGGCACTACGTAATCAGTCTTCATTGGACGATGCCAAATAATGGAAGCAAAAAAGTTCTACCTTGGTGTCCTCACACACCAAGTTCCCGCCCCGACTTCTCCCTAGTTCCTTGCTACAAAAATGCAACACTTGATCTATAGCGGGCAGGGAAGTGGAGCTGAGCCCAAGATCAGATCAGCCATGATCTTATTGAATGGCAGAGCAGGTTCGAGGGGCCAATGGTCTACTCCTGCTCCTGTTTCTTATGTTCTTATGTTATGTTCTCTGGTGGGGGAATCCAGAAGGCATATTCTTAAAATTACAGCTAGGTCATTTAGGAGTGAAATCAGGAAACATTTTTTTCCCCACACAAAGGGAAATGGAAATCTGGAACTCTCTTCATCCAAAAGGCTGTGGGTGCTGGGTCAATTGAAATTTCCAAGATTGAAATAGATAGATTTTTGTTGGGTAAGGGTATCAAGGTAAATGGAACAGGGTTGATGGGTTGAATGGCTGAGAACTGGCATCACAACCAGTATTACTACCCTCTTTCCACCAAGTGACAGAGTTGAATAGCTTAATACATCATTCATAAATACAAGGGCAAGATTCATTTACAGCTTACAATGCAAGTGACTAAAATTTACTCGTGTTCAAATGATGATTAGGCAACTGCTCCATCTGAGGGAATCGAAACAAACTTTAAAACTCAAGACACTCAGTCTATTAATTTTTTAGTGATTCAGAAATGCTCCCTTTCATCTCAAAGGCATCCATAGCATTTCATATATAACCTAAAACTTCTCCAGAAGAAAATGGCTCTGCACTCTAGATTACTTTGGTTTATGCCTCATGTATTCAGAGACTAACACACCCTTTCCTGACAGTCCGTGCATGCCCATATATTATTCTAACCAGTATTACAGAAAAAAGGAAAGATTGGCATATTCCTTGTGGTGAAAATAATACAATAGTATAAGCTCTATGTATGGTAGCAGCTTGTCAGCCTTAGCTCAGTGGGTAGCACGCTCACCTGAGTCAGAAAGTTGTGGGTTCAAGTACCACTCTCGAGACTTGAGCACAAAAATTGAGACCGACACTCCAGAGCAGTATTGATGGAGTGCTGCACTGTCGAAAGTGCCGTCTTTTGGATGAGACATTAAACCGAAGTCCTGTCTACCCTCTCAGATGGACATAAAAGATTCCATCGTATTATTTCGAAGAGGAGCTGGGGAGTTCTACCCGATGTTCTGGCCAATATTTATCCCTCAATCAACATCACTAAAACAGATCATTTGGTCACTATCACATTTCTATTTGTGGGAACTTGCTGTGTGCAGATTGGCTGCTGTGTTTCCAACATTACAACAGTGACTATACTTCAATAGAACTTCAATAGGCACTACATAAATGCAAGTCTCTCTTTCTCTATTGCTCTAGAAGTGTTTTACTGTATAAAAAATACTTGAGTTATATTCATACATAAGCTACTAAAATTGACCTTTGTAATATTTTAGCTGCTACAAATGCTAAAGAGACAAAAAAGGCATTGCAATTAAGTCATTTGGCACTAACTGGCACAAGATTGGCTGGGGTCAGACACACTGGTATTTTACACATTGTTGGGGCAGACAATGTTGAGCTTCACTTTGCATCAAACCATGCTATATCTGACCATTTGTTTCGAACATGGGTTGTATGAAAAAGTCCTCCATTCACTGGTACGAACACTGCTCACACCTTGATGAATGCAAAAATTCACGGAAGAATTTTTTTAATTATCCACTCAATGCAAAAATTAAGTGGTTGAAATTTTAGTATCTCCCCATTTAGGGGCGGTAACCGAGGTGGGACTTTCTGCACCCAGCAAGGAAATCCCACCCGACCGCAAAATTGGGGATACCACCCCCAAGAGGAAGTGGAGCGAAATGTCGGGCGCCCCACCTCCTCTCGGGGGCAGGACCAAGGCAGTAAGCGCACAAATTTTCCAGCGCTACACGGTATCTCCGCATAGCGCTGGTGCAAGCACATGGCCCTCTCCTTCCATTAAAGGGGCGGGCAGGCTGCGAACTCTGCAGTGGGACAATGGACATCCACCACGCCACCGGGGATGCGGGGTGCCGTGGCTGCAGCCCAGCACAGAAGCAGAGTGCCGGGCTGCACCATCGTGGCACGGACCCCTCGAAATATACAATGGAAGGCCGTGCACCTCCCCTTTACTTTTTGCCCCACGAAAGGAGTGGGGACCAGTTTGCGACCCGCGAGGTTGGCGCTGACATCACTCGCAGCAGCAGCCTCACGGGGCACTGCCCAATTTCCGGCGTGGGGCAAAAACAGATCATTGCGCACGCTGACCCACCCCACCCCACACCCACCCCCACCCCACCACTCCCCCCCCCCCACCCACCCCACCACAGGCGAGAAATCCTTTGCACAGCGTTGGAGGCACCACCGGGAGGCGCAAACAATGCGAGTTTCTCCCACTAAATCTATAAAGATGAACGAGTCATGCCTATTCCACATGCAGCATCTAAAGTAACACTTTAATATCAACAAACAGTGCTACAGACCAACAGCAAATATTTCAAAAGCTTAACGAGGAAGGAACCTAATTATAGCGATTTGCAATTTAAATGCGACATACTGATTAAAGTCTGACCGTGAATTTTTGTCATTGAATTGAAAAACATTAGCAAATTGACCTGCAAACCTACCTTGCTCTCTGTTCCAACACGCTGCCTTGCAGCTACAACCATCTCCAATTTGGCATTGTTGGGGACATTGGCAAATCGCCACTGCTGTGACAAATCCAAAACGGTTCTCTGGAACCTACAAACAACCAACCATTAATATTCTACTTTTGGTACACATCAATACATAACTTTCAATCCTTCTAAACTCTAAATAATTCAGGAGAATATTTCTCAGATTCTTATTTCACTTTATTGTCTTGGTTGTACGGAATGAAAAATTTATCCTAAGAATCTACAAGCGGTCATTATTTACTAGTATCTTAACTTTTCAATTAAATATTTGGAAGAACCTTTTATAGCAAGTAATATATCAAAGAAGTGGCTTCAGGGGTATGAGACTGTACAGCCAACTGCAATTTAAGGCAACCACTTTGATCCATCTAAAAGGGGAATATTTTTTTAAAATTCATTCACAGGATGCGAGCGTCGCTGGCAAAGCCTGCATTTATTGCCCATCCCGAATTGCCCTCGAGAAGATGGTGGTGAGCCGCCTTCTCGAATACAGTGGCTTGCTAGGCCATTCAGAGGACAGTTAAGAGTCAGCCACATCGCTGTGGGTTTCGAGTCACATAAGAACATAGAGGCCAGATTGGGTAAGGACGGCAGATTTCCTTCTCTACAGGAATGTTACAATGATAATGGTGGAAGGAGAAAGTATTCTCCCTCATTCCTTTATACAATTCTACAGAGCTGCTTTGAGCAAAGGGTGAAGAGCTCCTAGGTAGCCACTAGCAGAGAGGGATGTGCATGGTTTCTGGTGGGGTGGGGAGTGTATCTATTGTGATGTACAAGATACAGGGTATCACAATTGTGTGGGACAAGCTGGATGGACCAGAGGGTCTTGTCCTATCTGTCATTGTTTATACAGAGACATTTTATGACAGTGGGAAGGCTCTGCTGATCAGGTATGGCTCCACACAGATGAGGTTTGCCAACATTAAAGCCACATCGATGGCCTATTAAGACATCCATCAGATTGTTGTCACTGTAAAGTCATCAACCAAGTTTTGCTTTGTTCCTCCGGTAAAACGCTACATCAGAAAAGACGACCCTCCTCCAACAAACTCTGCTGGATAAACCATAAACAGGAGGCACTCCTTCTGGTGCAAAAATGTCACAATAGCCGTTAAAACATTAATGAGGATTGCCTGTTTTTCAAAAGACAATTTGATCCACAGAAACCTTGTTGTACATTTACCAGAGATGCACAAATTGGAGAGACGCTTTTGCTGCCTCTGCATGTCAGAACTAGTTAAACTTACACAATGCCCCTTTACATGGTTTTATCCACATCAAAAAAGATAATGGTTAGTGAAAATGTTCACACAGTAAACCACATCAATTTGTAAGAGGGATTTCATCAATCTGCAATCAATACTTGTAAAACCAGAAAAAACATGTTATTGTATTATCAAGTATTTATTTTCTTTAAACCTTTTGGGCCAAAATGAAGCTTATAAGCTATACAAAATAGTTGAAAGCATGATCATCATAGGCAGCCTCTCGAGGATGACTTGCTTTCACACTAAAACTGATGAACTCATTTTAAATGGTGGAAGATGCCTGTGCGTGAATTCTTTTAACGTGGGGTGGCCGTTGCACATCAGCCACCACACGGGCTTGACGGAGCAAGGCCTTGGTCCAGTGGCAAAGCGATCCAAGACGACTAGAGACCAAACTCTGCCGCATGTGCCAATACATGCACACAAACTGAAACGTACTCCTACTGTCCCTCCTCCCTTCCTCCTTCCCACAGGACCTCTCTCGACATGGAATTCATAGTACGCATTGTGAGCCTCACGACTTCGCTATTGGCCCGTGCTGCACCTTCCCTTGAAAGCATGAATGACACGACACTGCTAAATCTGTTATTATCTCAAATTCAGCCTGCGAAGACCTGGTCTTCAATGGGCATTTCAGTTGAGCGTTCCGAATCCGGTAACCTCGGAACCGAGGCCGAGCCGGTTTTCATGTTTTTCCGGACTTTGGAATGTTTCTGATGTCTGAAATCCGGAAACAACCGAGCCCAGGTTCGGGTTTTTCCGGATTTAGGAACGTCAGAAGGTATGGGGGGGGCTGCTCTCCCAAGGAGCTGTTCGGGTCACCGGCCCCGTCCAGGAGGTCATTGGGTGGGCCCCGCCGCCGTGGAAGTGTTCGGGCGGGCCGGTGAAGAGGCCCCGAGGTCGGACAGCGCCAGGGCCCCCGAGGTCAGCAGGCTCGGCGGATCCGGATTCCGGAACGTTTTACGGATTCCGGACGACCCTGCCACCAACCGATCCGGATTCTGGAACTCCGGATTTTTGACGCTCAACCTGTATAACTTACATTTAACTAGCACCTTTAATATAGTGGAACATCACAAGGTGCTCCACACAAGGGAAGGGTGATAAAGAAAACCCAAAGATACTGGAAGAGTACTTCTTCATGGCTGATAACTCTACCAACAACGGTGGGGTGGGGAATGCATAGAAGTGTAGAATCAGAAGTGTGAGGAGTACACATTGGGAAATAGGAATGGTGGAGGTTGTAGGATAAGGATGGCCAAGGAGAAATTTATAAATAAGGGCAAGGATTTTGAATTCAAAGCATTGGGAGCCCCCTAAACGCAAGCCCATTCAGTTTTAAGGTTTAGATCTTTAAATACAAGATAGTCACCAATAAATCTAATAGGGAATTCAGAAAAAGACTTGGATTTAAATAGCGCTTTTCACAATTATATCTAATGAAGTACTTTTGAAGTGTAGTCACTGTTGTCATGTGGGAAACGCAGCAGCCAATTTAGGCACACAGCAAGCTCCCACAAACAGCAATGTGATAATGACCAGATATATACACAAGTGTATACAAGCTGACAGTGTAATTAATGGTGGCCTGGCCCAGCAGGCTGAGCGGCCCCCGGCCTGCGAGCACCATCGGAGCAGGCCGGGGAGCGGAAGGAGCATCATGGCGGCGTACCACTCCAGGGAGCAGCACGTGCTGGAGAAGGAGAGCAACGGCAGTGAAGAGGGACATCACCAAGATCCTGGTCGGTGATTGGAGCGTGGGCAGGTACAGAAGAAACAGCGAGGTCGGGGCAAAGGAGTGGCAAGAGACTGTAGAGGGATGTGATGGGGGCCCAGGAGAGGACCCAGGGGCAGCAAGGGCCCAGCCCACACTGCGATATGTGTGCACTCTAGGTCCGTGCAGCAGAGCTGGTCTCCAGTCATCTTGGGTAATCCTTGCCACTGTACCAAGACCTAGCTCTGTCAAGCCCGTGTGGTGGCTGGTGTGCAACGGCCACCACACGTTAAAAAAAATCCACGCACAGGCATCTTCCACGCTTGAACATGTAGTTCGGGACCAGGATTATTATTAGGTCCTTCATTGAAACACCTGTGAACTTTTTGACGTGGAAGCAAGTCATCCTCGACTCGAGGGTCTTCCTATGATGATGATGATGATGATGATGAAGAATGACCAGATAACCTGTTTTGTTATTGAAGGATAAATATTGGTCAGGACAAGAATAGGAAGAATGCGAAACTTGCGACCACAAGTAGTAGGTGAGGCGAATAGCACTGATGCATTTAAAGGGAAGCTAAATAAGTACAGTACATGAAGGAGAAAGGAATAGCAGGATATGCTGATAGGGCTAGATGAAGGAGGGCAGGGGAGGCTCATGTGGGACATAAATGCCAGCAAAGACCAGTTGGGCTGAATGGCCATTTCTGCTGTAATTCTATGTAATTGTACACACTAGAATGATTCAGGCAATAATGTAAAAATGCTTGTGACAAGTTAATATAAACATGCACATGAATGTTTATACTGAAGATATTAGCAGATCTTCTGCAAAATTTCACATGGATGATAGTGTTTGATGACAGCAGTATACCAAGTAATGCAGTGTATTATT
Source organism: Pristiophorus japonicus (assembly GCF_044704955.1). Taxonomy (NCBI): domain Eukaryota; kingdom Metazoa; phylum Chordata; class Chondrichthyes; family Pristiophoridae; genus Pristiophorus; species Pristiophorus japonicus. The sequence continues at coordinate 126,436,406 of NC_091992.1, read as the reverse complement.
CCAACACGAAGGTGGTTCTGTATTTAATCTAGTCTGAGTCTAAAACAACTTGTATTTATATAGCACCTTTAAAGTAGTAAACTTGTCAAAAGCCAAAAGGTCGAACTGCTACAAGTAAAAAAGGCCTCAAGTCATTCAGAATTTAATTGTGCTTTGGTCAGCAAACTTTGAGATTAGAATGTGCTCATCATAGCTGCATTACATAGAATATACAGCACAGAAGCAAACCATTCAGCCCAACTAGTTTGTGCTGATATCTAGTATCTAAAGATTGTTTTGCATCTGCAACCAAATACAACGTTGGCACACACCGATGTACTTTTAATATATTGTTTGCAGATCTTCTGTAGCATTGCTCACAGTAAGTCCAACCTATGATGGGGAAACTGTTATATGCAAGGCCTCCAAAATATATTTGATATTTAATATATACATAAATTGATGAGTGTCTCTCATAATCTGAAAATATACTCTATTATACGGAGGGTCAATTACAGGGTTTAAGTCTATTTTTGCTGTAAATAAGCACAAACGTGAGGTTAATTAATTTAACTTATGTTAATATGGAAGTTTGCAGATTGATCTGGAGCCAGAAATTCACAAGCACCTGGCAGTCTGCAAACTTCCCTCACCAACAGCAAATGAGCTAAATCTCAAGCTCGTGCTTATTTACAGCAACAAGGGTTGGAAATTCCACAACCTTCTGCCGGGTTTTTGGGCAATATTTCGCCGTTTCTGGCAGAAAACGGTGTGACGGGAAATTCCCTCAAGTCTTGCGCTGGTGGTTTTGAAATACCGCTGGGGAGCGGACCGCCGGCGTGCAAGACTGGAAAAAGCACTTTCGCCAGATATTTGGCTCGCAGCGCACCCATAGATAGGACGAACAAAAATGTCCGGGAACAACCTGCATTGCAGCCCTTGGAACGGCGGTAGGTATGAAGACCTGCAAAAAAAGGTAAATTAAAAGGTTTTATTTTTTAATTCTTTTGCAGCGATTCAATAGAAAAGGATCTTGTGAATGTTTTGTGATTTTTTTTTGTTTTGTTTTCTTCCCCCCTCCCTATGCCCAACTCGCAGCGGTATCGGCCTCGGAGAAAAGTTGCAGAAAATTCGTGGTTTGCACCCCGAATCCTCGTGCAACGCAGATTTTTAATGCTGAGCGCGTTTTTTCCCAAATGTTAGGCCTCAGAATCATAGTGGAGTCATAGTGATATTTTGGGCGGAAAAATACGATGACCAAAAATTGCATTTCTAGCCCCTAGCCCCTAGACTTTACAGATTTAGAGAGAGCATTGAGCCAGGTCCATCTTAGTGGCAGAATAATACACCCCATTATAAATCAGCATAACATGTGACTTACTCTGAGCACCATTACATGGGATCCACTAGTAATTTACACTAAGTAAAAAGAGACTTATCTGTAGAATGTGAATTAATTGTGAAAAGGTTACTCAATAAATTTTAAAATCAGCCTTAAATGGGTTTGGCAATTTGCATTAGATGGCATGATGCCACAAGCCACTGATGCTCCAAACTATTTTCCCCACACAGTTGTTGATTTATCCCAGTGATTGTTGTGGAACAACTTTCTGATCTTGGGTAGTCTAATCAGTGGAAGGTCACACATAGAGTTTAAACATTTCAACACAAGAGATAATAAAACAAATGTATAACTATGTACAAAGAGAACAGCTTGGTGGTGTCCTTCCCAGCACATTTGTATTCCGAAATAAAAGGCCAAGAACAAAAACATTGAGGTAAAAGGCCAATAAAAACACATACTATCAAAAGTTCGCTAGTTTGAAGATTCTTACTTGAGAGTATATTCCTCAGGATCCAATTTTTGTTTTTGACACACCTCTTCTAAAACCTAATGAATACAAAAACATAAATTACAAATAACTATCATTTTACTTTAGAAAAATAGGTCGTTTGGCCATAACAAAAAAAACAAGTATCTGAATTACAAAATTATTTTTTATTTTCTATGTTTCTATTGTGGCCCTTACGGCTAAAGGGATGAAGGGGTATGGAGAGAAAGCAGGAATGGGGTTCTGAAGTTGCATGATCAGCCATGATCATATTGAATGGTGGTGCAGGCTCGAAGGGCCGAATGGCCTACTCCTGCACCTATTTTCTATGTTTCTAAAAGAAGTCTCTTCAGTGGCCAAATCAGATGAAAATAAACCAGGAAATGTTCCCCATCTTTTATTTTACTTGACTAGTGATACATTGAGAAGGGTTCAAATCGAAGCTCGGTTTAATGTCAATATATACAGGCGATGCTAAATATCCAACATTGTTTCACCGTAACCAAATCACAACTTTTAGGATGTCCACAAGGAAATTCCAGGGGCTTCATATGGCCATCAAATATCTGGGGCCAGGCATAAATCAATATTTTTATTGTATTTACAGACTGGTAACATTTTGGGCTGAAAATTGCAGCCTCGCCGGGTGTATACGATGTGCACACGCACTCCAAGAGGCCTCACAAATGCCGGTTCGCAACACGCGATGCGCATACGCCAAGAATCAGCTATTGCAATCTGTCAAAATTTTTTTTGACAGATCCAACACATCCCCGCAGGAAGGACATCCGCGGGGCGGAGACTGGATTATTTGCCCAACTCTTGCGCAGCAAATGTCCTTCAAACGCTTATGCCTGGTAAAAGCAGGCCTACAGCCTACTTTTACCAGCGTGAGAGTTTTAAAACATAGAAAAATTTAAATTTAATCACTCATTTTTATATTATAAACCCTGTCCATTAAAGCAAGTTTATTCTTAACCCCATTAAAAAATCAAAAAAATGGACTGTAAATGGAGGCCTCCGACCAGAATCCTATCTTCCTCCAGGTCCAACAGGTATTTCGTTAAAAAATTCGGGTCTGTGGCATTCGCCCGAAGGAGGCCTCTGATCACAATTTTCCCCCCACTGTTTCTACTCCTGTACATTCTTAAACAACTGCTTTCTGCAATGATAACACCATTTTCCTTTAGGAAGCTAGCATTGTCTCAGTTAGTTAAGGGGATTCTCCCAGAAATACGTCTATGTTTACAAATATCCCCCACACAGAAACATTTGAAAACTGCTGCTTTAAAATAGCCAATACTACAATAGCAGTACAAGAGTTTATTATTGGTGATTTTTATTTTGTTCTTATTGACAGACTTTTGCACACTTTAAGCAGCACTTGCTTGAGAGAAATGTAATTATCTCATGGGTGATAACTTAGACCAGACAGTCCAGTTTGAGTGGGCTATCCAGAAAATTTCTATACTATAAACTGTAAGTTAAGTCAAGTCTACGTTATTCCGATTTCCTTCTATAGTTTCAGTTCGATCTTGGCATCAAGTTATCACTCAGGAGATAATGACAATTTTCTCAATCTCCAACTAATGTGCAGTGGTGGAACCCATGACAGATTTGGGATTTGCAGGTTCTGCCACATTTTATAATCATATCCAACAGATAGCATTTCCAACATTTGTAGAATCTAAAACGAGGCAAATGGCAGGATTGGGGCACAAGAGCAGTGATGGATTGAGTTCTCAGTTCTTAAATATGTGTCAGCTTGTGTCAGTGGTAGAACACAACTCTGAGCCAGGTGTGGGTTCAAGTTCAGCTACAGAACATAATTATACTCCCCTGATTTTGGAAGATTAAGAGGTAATCTAATTGAGGTGTTTAAGATGACAAAGTTTTGATAGGTTAGAGAAACTATTTCCTCTGGTGGGAGGGACCAAAATAAGGGAGCATAGCCTTAAAATTAGAGCTAGGTCATTCAGGGGTGATGTCAGGAAGCATTTCTTCAGAGGAGTGGAAATCTGAACTCGCTTCCCCAGAGTCAATTGGAAATTCCGAAACTAAGTGATAGATTTGTGTTGGGCAAAGGTATTAAGGGTTATAGAACAAAGGCAGGTAGATGGAGTAAAGATACCGATCAGCCACGATCTAACGGAATGGTAGAACAGGCTCGAGGGGCTGGATGGCCCACTTCTGTTCCCAAGTTTCTAACCCAGACTGACTCTTCAGTGTGGTGCTAAAGCAGTGCTGCGTTGTTAAATGTGCATTCTTTTGAGCAAAAGGCCCCATCTGACTGCTCAGATTTGCATTAAAAAAAAATCCCAAACACTTTTTCAAGAGAGAGCAGGGAGTTCTCAGTGTGCTAACCAACATTCCTTACTCAACCAACATCACCAAAAGATTGAACTGGTCAATCCTTTCATGACATTTGTGGTACCTTGTGTGCAAATTGGCTGCTGTGTTTGCCTACAAACTTCAACGGTCATAAATTACTTTGGGATGTTTTGAGGGCATAAAAGGCACTATAAAGTAGTTGTTTCTTTTAGGGTTGCTTTGGCAAGGAAAATGTATTCAAAATTCTGCTAACCTGAAGACATCAGTGAGATGCTGCAATGGCCTCCTTCTGCGCTGTAAATTTCTAGGTTTGTAAATTTCTCTTAACATTGGAGCAATTCTCAAGGAAGCCCCATTCAAAATCTGCCAGCTGTTCCTTTGAAGTATGTACACCATACAAAGAGAGGTGGCAAGTGGGGCTTTAGCCAAATTGCAATTTTGTACTAGAGAAAGGGTTACAATTCTAACACAGGTGGCGAACCTAGTAAATGTAGGCTGAGACGCAATGTTTTTATTAGAACAAGCCATTTTTTTTTTTAAAAAAGGCTGGTTATAAATGCAAGATCTTTTATTTGAGGGAAGAAATGCATTTCATCCTTCGACGCCATTGACACTATCAACAAGGTGTGCATTATGTAATATATAAAATATATTATTTTAAATGAAATACTATATATTTTTTCTCTTACATGAAAGAAAGAGATAACTCAGGGGGAAGTTAAGTGACAAGATGAAGGCTTCCAATGCTGATGCTGCAGCCTGTGTGAGTGAGTGTGTGTGAGAGAGAGTGAGAGTGAGGGCCAGTGCCGAGCTTGAGTGGCGGGGCCGGGTTTAAATTGTGTGCGAGGGGGCGGACAACACCACAAAACAAGGCCCGGGCCGTCTCGCCATCGCTCACCTGTAGCAGCGGGGTGCTGGCCGCCACTCTCACCTGCTGCCGCCTGCCATTCGGGGCCAGCACCGTCACAGCCGTCACCCTGGCCGCCGCCGCCGCCATCGCCAGTGACGCAGCGCTTGTTTGTCCCTCCAACGCACGAGCGGCTTCGCGCAGACGCAGCAGGCCAAGTACACCAGGCACGCGCACACGCAGCTCAGCCACACCGAGCCTGCCAGGGTCACGCCGCCGGCCGACAATTGCGCCGCGAGCGCAGCGCAGCCAAGCCTTCGTGACCACTCAACGTGACTAGCAGTCCAGCAACAGCCAATCAAAATGCAACGGACCCCAGCGCAGCCACTCAATGCATTAATCCCAGCACAGTCACTCAAAATGCAACCAACTCCAGCACAGCTAATCAATGCATTAATCCCAGCAGTCACTCAATGCATTAACCCCAGCACAGTCACTCAAAATGCAACCAACTCCAGCACAGCTAATCAATGCATTAATCCCAGCACAGTCACTCAATACATTAATCCCAGCACAGCTAATCAATGCATTAATCCCAGCACAGTCACCTCAATGCATTAATCCCAGCACAGCTAATCAATGCATTAATCCCAGCACAGTCACTCAATACATTAATCCCAGCACAGCTAATCAATGCATTAATCCCAGCACAGTCACCTCAATGCATTAATCCCAGCACGTTCACTCAATGAATTAATCCCAGCACAGCCACTTAATGCATCATCATCATCATTATAGGCAGTCCCTTGAAATCGAGGAAGACTTGCTTCCGCTCTAAAAGTGAGTTCGTAGGTGACTGTACAGTCCAATACGGGAATTACAGTCTCTGTCACAGGTGGGACAGACAGCCGTTGAAGGAAGGGGTGGGTGGGGAGTCTGGTTTGCCGCACGCTCCTTCCACTACCGGTGCTTGTTTTCTGCATGCTCTCGCCGACGAGACTCGAGGTGCTCAGCGCCCTCCCGGATCCTCTTCCTCCACTGAGGGCGGTCTTTGGCCAGGGATTCCCAGGTACCGGTGGGGATGTTGCACTTTATCAGGGAGGCTTTGAGGGTGTCCTTGAAACATTTCCTCTGCCCACCTGGGGCTCGCTTGCCCTGTAGGAGTTCCAAGTAGAGTGCTTGCTTTGGGAGTCTCGTGTCGGGCATGTGGATGATGTGGCCCTCCCAATGGAGCTGGTTGAGTGTGGTCAGTGCTTCAATGCTGGGGATGTTGGCCTGCGCGAGAACACTGACGTTGATGCGTCCATCCTCCCTGTGGATTTGCAGGATCTTGCGGAGGCAGCGCTGGTGGTCCTTCTCCAGCGCTTTGAGGTGTCTATGTATATGGCCCACATCTCTGAGCCATATAGGAGGGCGGGTATCACTGCAGCCCTGTAGACCATAAGCTTGGTGCCAGATTTGAGATCCTGGTCTTCAAACAGTCTCTTCCTCAGGTGACCGAAGGCTGCGCTGGCAGACTGGAGGTGGTGTACTCAATGCAGTAAAGCCCAGCACAGCCAGTCAATGCAATAAGCCCAGCACTGCCAATCAATGCATTAATGCCAGCAGAACCAGTCAATGCATTAATCCCAGCACAGCCAGTGAATGCATTAATCCCAGCACAGCCAGTGAATGCATTAATCCCAGCACAACCAGTGAATGCATTAATGCCAGCACAGCCAATCAATGTCCTGTTACATCTCCAACTTTTTCAGTTCTGACAAAAGGCTGTCGACCTGAAACATTAACTCTTATTTCTTTCTCTACAAATGCTGCCTGACCTGCTGAGTATTTCCAGTATTTTCTGGGATTTTTAGTTGAAAACTTGAATAAGTTTGGCTTGGTGGGGATGTGGCAGCAACAGCTTAAAGGATGGTTTCCATCTTAATGACAAAGAAGTTGATGAGCTCCTCACATTTGTTATTGAATCTGAAGGTGGAGGGAGAAGGGGGTTAAGGAGATGATTGGTAGTGGTGATAAGAAGCTGGGAATTAATTTTGCATTCCAGGATGATCCTGGAGTTGTGAGTAGTTTTAGTGGAGGAGAGCTGGGACCAATAGTGTTTGATGTGGTCCAGCCAGATCTGTTGATGGATGGGTAAACTAGTTGTGCACTACATATGTTCGTGCCTGTGCCCCTTGGACCTGGGAGAGTAAAGATGGGGGCTGTACTAGTGGGAATGACCAGTGTGGGAGAGAGAAACAGTGTTACTGGGGACAAGTGCACCAAAGGAGTGTTTTTTTTACCCAGAGCTTTTCCAGAATGTGGTTGTTTTATTGTTTGCCCAGGGCTAACACAGATCTTATCAGTATTTTTTTAATTATCTGGTTGATGATGATTACACCAATTAATTAAACACAGGAAATACATCATCATCATCAAAGGCAGTCCCTCGAAATCGAGGAAGACTTGCTTCCACTCCAAAAGTGAGTTCTCAGGTGACTGAACAGTCCAATACGGAAATTACAGTCTCTGTCGCAGGTGAGACAGACAGCCGTTGAAGGAAAGAGTGGGTGGGGAGTCTGGTTTGCCACACGCTCCTTCCGCTGCCTGTGTTTCTTTTTTGCATGCTCTCGACGACGAGACTCGAGGTGCTCAGCGCCCTCCCGGATGCTCTTCCTCCACTTAGGGCGGTCTTTGGTCAGGGACTCCCAGGTGTCGGTGGGATGCTGCACTTTATCAAGGAGGCTTTGAGGAAATACAAACACTTTGATAACACTACATTAAATGCATTGCTTAGTTTTCCCAGTCAACAGAATAGAGGAACGATGAATCAGTAAATGATCTAAAGCAAAACTTTCATCAATTCTTGAGGATGTTTTAACAAAGCAAATGACATAAACAAATATCGACTGAAATGCATATTGCACCTCAAAGTGTTAATGTGATGAACATATTAAACATCTAGTGTAACATCACCAACCATGAGATCTAAGCAAATCACAGTTGTCACATTTAAGTCCTTGATGTTTTCTATATTTATTGATTAACTGCATTTATTGGATGCTGAAGGGGACAATTGCAACCAACCTGAGTAACAGACTGCAAGGCCAAGTCTAATAAGCATCCGTGTGTCTCAATTTATAAAACAGTTAGGTGTCAATAACTGTTGGAAAGTTGCAGTTGCAATTTACTTAATGTACAACAACTTGCCTTTTGGAAACAAGGAAATGGCACAGACTTTGAACAAATATTTTGTGTCTGTCTTCACAGTAGAAGACACTAAAAGCATCTCAATAATAATAGAAAATCGGGGGCAAAAGGGAGGGAGGAAATTAAAACAATCATTATCACTCGAGAGAAAGTCCTAGGCAAACTAATGGGGCTAAAGGGTGACAAGTCCCCTGGACCTGTCGGTCTGCATCCTAGGATCTTAAAAGAAGTAGCTGCAGAGATAGTGGATGCATTGGTTGTAATCTTTCAAAATTTCCTAGATTCTGGAAAGGTCCCGGCGGATTGGAAAATCACAAATGTATTCAAGAATGGAGGGAGACAGAAAGCAGGAAACTATAGGCCAGTTAGCCCAACATCTGTCATTGGAAAAATGCTGGAATCCATTATTAAAGTAGTAGCAGGACATTTAGAAAATCATAATACAATCAAGCAGAGTCAGCATAGTTTTATGAAAGGGAAATTGTGTTTTACAAATTTATTACAGTTGTTTGAGGATGTTATAAGCAGGGTGGATAAAGGGGAACCAGTAGATGTTGTATATTTGGATTTCCAAAAGGCAGTCGATAAGGTGCCACATAAAAAGTTACTACACAAGATAAGAGCGTATTGGTGCTTAGAAGAATAAGAGGTGATCTTATTAAAACATATAAGATTCCGAGGAGGCTTGACAGAGTAGATGCTGAGAAGATGTTTCCTCTCGTGCGAGAATCTAGAACTAGGGGGCATAGTTTCAGAATAAGGGGTTGCCCATTTAAGACAGAGATGAAGAGGAATTTGTTCACTCAGAAGGTCATGAATTTATGGAATTCTCTTCCCCAAGAGAGCTGTGAAGGCTGGGGCATTGAATATATTCGAGGTGAGATAGACATAGTCTTGAACTATAGGGGAGACACGGGTTATGGAGAACAGGCAGGAAAGTGGAATTGAGGCCAAGATCAGATCTGCCATGATCTTATTGAATGGCGGAGCAGGCTCGAGGGGCCAAATGGCCTACTCCTGCTCCCAATTCTTATGTTCTTATGCATTTATATAGTGCCCTGAACATAGAAAATGTCCCACGATACCTCAGGGAGATGTAATGGATGCCAAGCTATGAAGGAGATATTAGAATGGGTGACGAAAAGCTTGGTCAGAGGTGGGTTTTAAGAAGGGTCTTAAAGGAGCAGAAAGAGGTGGAGTGGTTTAGGGAGGCATTTCCAGAGTATAGGGGCTAAACAGCTGAAGACATGGTCACCAGTTGGTGGGGTGAAGGGATGGGAGATCCATAAGAGGCCAGAATTGGAGGAACCCAGAGTTGTTGGAGGCTTGTAGGACTAGAGGTTACAGAGATCGGGAGGGAAGAGGCCAGGAAGGGATTTGAACAAGACATTGAGAATTTTAAAATGGAAGCTTTGGGGGATCGGAAGAGAATGTAGCTCTCTGAGCATAGGAGTGATAGGTGAGGAAAACTTGGCGCGGGTTCGGATGCAGGCAATAAAGTTTTGGATGAAGTGAAGTTTACGGAGGGTGGAAGATGGGAGGGTGGTTAGCAAAGCATTGGAGTAGTCGAGTTGGGAGGCGACAAAGGCATGGATGCAGATTTGAGCAGGAGATGAGCTGAGGCAGGGGAGGAGTCAGGTGATGTTATGGAGAGGGAAGTCAATAGTCTTTGTGATGGAGAGGATATGGAGTCGGTAGCTCAGATCAGGCTCAAATAGGACATCCAAGTTTGAGAACAGTCGGCTTCAACTTGAGACAGTAGCCGGGGAGGAGGATGGAATCGGACGCGAGGGTACGGAGTTTGTGGTGGGGGCTGAATACAATGGCTTCAGTCTTCCCAATGTTTAACTGGAGGAAATTGCAGCTCATCCAGGACTGGATGTTGGACATGCATGCTGACAACATAGAGGCAGTGAAGGGGTCGACAAAGGCGGTGGAGAGGTAAAGCTGGATGTCGCCAGTGTACCTGTGGAACCTGACATACTGTCTTTGGGTGTTGTCACTGAGGAGCAGCATTTAGATGAGGGAAAAGAGTGGGGGGGCCAAAGATAGTTCCCTGGGGGACTGCAGCGGTAACAATGCAGGAGCAGGAGGAGAAGCCAGTGCTGAAGCTGCTCTGGCTGAAATGAGCCAGGAGAGGAAGGATCAAACGAGGACAGTTTGATAAGAGGAGAGGTGTTGGAGGAGAATTGTGTGGTTGAGCGTGTGGCTGCAGTAAGGTCAAGAAGGACAAGGAGGGATAGTGCTTCATGGTCACAATCACTGAGGATGATATTTGTGACTTTGATTAGGGCAGTTTTGGTGCTGGGGCAGGGGCAGAAACCTGACTGGAGAGATTCAAACATGGAACTGCAGAAAAGATAGACATGGATTTTGCAAGGACAGATTGGTCAAAGCTTTTAGAAACATAGAAACATAGAAATTTACAACGCAGAAGGAGGCTATTTCGGCTCATCGTGTCCGCGCTGGCCGACAAAGAGCCACACAGCCCTTGGTCAGCAGCCCTAAAGGTTACATATAAACCTATGAACAGTGACGGAAAGGCAAGGAGCACCCAGCCCAACCAGTCCGCCTCACCACAACTGCGACACTCCTTATACTGAAACATTCTACACTCCACCCCAACCAGAGCCATGTGATCTGAGCCATGGGAGAGGCAAAAACCAGATTAAAAACCCAGGCCAATTTAGGGAGAAAAAATCTGGGAAAATTCCTCTTCAACACATCCAGGCGATCGAAACTAGTCCAGGAGATCACCCTGGCCGTATTCTATTCCCTGCAGTACTTACCATTATATCTGCGCCGTCTAACAAAAGGCCATCCAGTCTAATCCCAATTACCAGCTCTAGGTCCATAACCCTGCAGGTTACTGCCCATCCAACCATCTCTTAAAAGTGGTGAGGGTTTCTGCATCCACCACTCTTCCAGGCAACGAATTCCAGATCCCCACAACCTTCTGCGTAAAGAAGATTCCCCCTCCCCTCAAATTCCCTCTAAACCTTCCATCAACTACCTTAAAACTATGCTCCCTCATAATAGACTCCTCCACCAATGGAAATAGACCCTTACTACTTTTCTTGAATGTGGCTGGTTTATTGTTTGCCCAGGGCTGAGACAGCTCTTATCAGTATTTTTTAATGATCTGTTTGATGATGATTACAGCAATCAAATTTAACGCAGGAAATACAAACACTTTTTGATAACACTACATCAAATGCATTGCATAAGTATTTGGTCAACACAAGAGGAACAATGAATCAGTAGATGATCTAAAGAAAACTTTTAGATTGCTGAGGGTGTTTTAACAAAGCAAATGGCATAAACAAATATCTATTGAAATGCATATTACACCTCAAAGTGTTGATGTGATAAACAGAAAGTGATAGACATGATTAAACATCGAGTGTAAAATTGACAATCACCATGTCTAAGCAAATCTCAGTTGTCACATTTAAGCTTGTGATGATTTCTATAATCATTTATTAGATGTTGTAAGGAACAATTGCATCCAACCTGGGTAACAGACTACAAAATCAAGTCTAATTAGAAAATATAGTTCAACTGAGAAACTTAAGTTTGGTTTTCCTTTAATTCTTGCAAATTTAATTGATACTGATCAGTAGTCTATTTTAACCTGATGTATATAAGCATTGTGTACTACAATAAAAAACATTTTCTGTTTTCTGTCTCCACACCATTAGTTTTCTCTGGATTCTGAATATTCTTTATTGCATCTTCTGGGATAATATAATTTTCAAATCAAAATGCCGAACAAAATTATTTTTAAATGTTCTCCCAAATGATTAATTGTCAATGATAGGAACTCTAACCAATTATTCCTCATGATGCTCAATTATCAGAGGGGACAATTGTACTCTTCCACCGTCACCACCGCTCCTGCTAACTCCAGCAATCAAGCATGGAAACTTTCTCGGTGATGTGGCTTAATACCAGTATGGTGCATTTACTCTCAGTAAATGGAATTTATTTAGATATTTCTCTATAATCCCCACTTAAGTGATTATCAAGGTAACATTCAGTCCTCCTTGCAGACATGTGAGAAGTACGTAACGTAATGGGGAGCATTAGAGAATTATATGCATACAGAAAATACATTAAATATTAAATAGAAATAACATTTTAAACATGTGGCATGTATATCATGAGTCAAAGGGCATCCAATAGAGTGATCAAAACAAAAAGCTTTTCAATTACATAACAAAATATGCAAAATATTTAAACAATTTCTAGTTACAAAAGTAAAGAAAGTGTAAGACGACTAGCCGTGGGATATAGAGGCACTGGAGAGGGTGCAGAGAATATTTACCAGAAATGCGAGGGTATAAATGAAAGGATGAACAGGCTGGGTCTCTTTTCTCTTGAAAAAAAGAAGGCTCAGGGGTGACCTAATAGAGGTCTTTAAAATTATGAAAGGTTTTGATAGAGCAGAAACAGAGAGAATATTTCCACTTGTGGGGAAGAGTATAACTAGAGGCCATCAATATAAGATAGTCACCAAGAAATCCAATAGGGAATTCAGTCCAAACTGTTTTATCCAAAGAGTGGTGAGAACGTGGAACTCGCTATCACTGGGAGTGGTTGAAGTGAATAGTATAGATGCATTTAAGAGGAGGCTAGACAAGCATAAGAGTAAGGAGGGAATAGAGGGTTATACTGATAGATTTCGGTTTGGAAAGACGGGAGGAGGCTTGAGTGGAGCATAAACGCCGACATGGACTGGTTGGGCCGAATGGCCTGTTTCTGTGATCTACATCCAATGTCGGCTTGGACTGTCCAGTGAAAAATCAGAGCTGGTACTAAACATGGAGATTAATCAGTTAAAGCTAAACAGTACTCAGGAGTGAAGTACTTCAAACCGTCTCTAACCAACATTGTCAGGTGCTGAAATCGGCTATACAATCTCAAGTTTGACCGTGGTTTGTGGTGATTTAATTACTCTCACTCAGGATAAAAGTAGAGGTGTTACAACTAGCTGGGCACCCCGGACTAGTTGAGGTGAAAATCCCCCAGGATTCCCGTGTCTGATTGTTATCCGGTGATTGCGACACTGGCAAATATCGTGCATGTGTACTTTGGATAAGAGTAGGGTCTGGTTCGGCAACGATGCACTCCAAGGCCAAGTAGCCTGCTGGCATTCATTTTTTGGCACATATGGGAAGAATGGCCACCTCTGCAAGGTCACTGAGGAAGGTTGCTTGTGAAGTCAGAATTATTCAACTTCATCGCCAGTGAGGTAACACTACAAACTCACCTGTAGAAATATATAAACGGCAGGTGAAATACCACGAGACACCAACCGATATAAACATGGTCAATTCGGTCTCCCGGACTAATCTTTGACTTCCAAAGAGGCAATGTTCCCTCTAATTTTTTTCTGTGCGCGGTCCCTTTAAGCGGCTGTGCGGCCTATTAAAATGTTCGCACATGCGCAGTTTCTTCCATGTGAAAGCCGGTGCGTGGCTTGTGCGGGACCTCCACACAGCCGCGTGGCTGCATAGCTTAGCGAAAATGTTGCTCAGAGGTTCAGAGAGAAATTTGCCAGATATCTTTCTCTTATTTTTTTGTCAGTCTTGGCTCAGTGGGAGCATATTCGTCCCTGAGTCAGTAGGCTGTGGGTTCAAGTCACTTGAGCACATTAAAAAAAATAACCTAGGCTGAAACTCCAGTGCAGTGCTGAGGGAGTGCTGCACTGTCAGACGTGCTGTCTTTCAGATGAGACGTTAAACCGAGGCCCCGTCTGCCCTCTCAGCTGAATGTAAAAGATCCCATGGCACTATTCTGAAGAAGAGCAGGGGAGTTATCCCTGGTGTCCTGGCCAATATTATCCCTCAATCAACATCACTAAAACAGATTATCTGGTCATTATCACATTGCTGTGATTAATTGTGCGCAAGTTGGCTGCCGTGTTTTCCACTTTGCAACAGTGACCACGCACCAAAAATATTTCATTGGCTGTAAAGTGCTTTGAGACGGCCGATGGTCATGAAAGGCACTATATAAATGCAAGTCTTTCTTTCTAATAGGCCTTTGGATTTGTATGTGTTTTTTTGCCTTGCCCAGGAGATTCCATGACCTCTGGTGGGTTGAGGTGTCCAATCGTGAAGCTTTGTGCATCACGACTGTGTGGGTAGGCTTAATGGACCAGATGGTCTCTTCCTGCTCTTCATTTTCACATATTCAGAGATCACATTTCACAGTAAATCATAGAAGAGAGACAAAATTTAAAAAAACGCAAACAGAAAATGGTGGAAATATTCAGCAGGTCAGGTAGCATCTGTAGAGAGGGAAACAGAGTTAACGTTTCAGGTCGATGACCTTTCATCAGAATTGGAAAAAGTTAGAGATGTAACAGGTTTTAAGTAAGTAAAGGGGCAGAGAAAGTGGGGGGGGGGGGGAGGAACAAACAAAGGGAAGGTCTGTGATAGGGTGGAAGGCAGGAGTGATTAAATGACAAAAGGGATGATGGTTCACTAGGTTGATTCCGGAGATGAGGAAGTTGACTTATGAGGAAAGATTAAGGAGGTTGGGCCTCTACTCATTGGAATTCAGAAGAATGAGAGGTGATCTTATCGAAACATATAAAATAATGAGGGGGCTTGACAAGGTAGATGCAGAGAGGATGTTTCCATTGATGGGGGAGACTAGAACTAGAGGGCATGATCTTAGAGTAAGGGGCCGCCCATTTAAAACAGAGATGAGGAGGAATTTCTTCTCTCTGAGGGTTGTAAATCTGTGGAATTCGCTGCCTCGGAGAACTGTGGAAGCCGGGACATTGAATAAATTTAAGACAGAAATAGACAGTTTCTGAAATGATAAGGGGATAAGGATTTATGGGGAGTGGGCGAGGAAGTGGAGCTGAGTCCATGATCAGATCAGCCATGATCGTATTAAATGGCGGAACAGGCTCGAGGGGGCGTGTGGCCTAATCCTGCTCCTATTTCTTATGTTTCTTATGGCCATTGGTCCATGGCATTGTACAGCACAGAAGGAGGCCATTCAGCCTCTGAAAGAACTGCCCACTTCGTCCCGTTGCCCTCGTCTTTCCCCATAATGCTAGTACATGTTATTTTTCAACTATTTAGCTTGGAAAACGAATTACGAATCGGGCTCCCGTCACCGTTTCTGGCAGGCCATGCCCTAACTAGTCATGATATAACCTCTCCTATTTAGAGAGGGAATGAAAAATTGCACCTTCGGTGCCATTTCGTTTGGTGGGAAATAAACCTTTTTGCCAGCTCAATGGGAACAGGGGTAGATGAACCGCTGTCATTAATGACACCACATTTTGCTTAAGTATGCTGTATGATGGCTTCAGTCTGCTCGGTGCTTTTTGTAAATCAAGTGCCTATTCACTGCAGTCTAACGGTATTAAAGCTGTATTGTGTGCCTTTTTGGAAGTTGGCCAGTGGCACTCTGCACCTGTTTCTGATGATGCGCTGGTCTGTGTCTAATGACTGCATTTTTTGCCTATTCTCTTTGATGTAACCCGATCCGCACATTTCCATATTATGGGATTTGAGGATTATAAAACCACATTTGAAGCACGTGCAAATCAAAAATAACCGGAGAAGGAGGTCGCTGGAAGGAGAAAGGTCGCATTTCAAATTGCATATGCAGAATATGTATAATAATAAGCGGATTAAAACCGCAACAATGCAAGTGCTGAAAGATTGAAGCGTGGAAAATGATTACCATTCGCACTGTGCATTGGTTACAATCCGATAGAATTGAAATACACGGAACACAATTAAAAATTAATGAGAATAAACACAGTTGCAGTTTCCAATCTGCCTGCGAGTTGGAATATTATTGAAACTGACACTCATATCAGATTCTATCGTTTGCAATGTGACATGCCACAACTAAATCTTTGTGTCGTTAGTTGGGAAGCCAGTTCAGTTTCAGTAACTACTGAATTCTCAGCCTATCGGTTGTAATTATCCCCTCGGACAGGAATTTTGTAATACCTGGCTCGCCATAACACAAACTCGTTTGCAATGCTGTTTGCTGATGCTAATTCGGAAGGCTTCGCACAAAACACTGCACCCAGCTTGAATGGTATCCAAATACCGTGCTGTATGGCATTTCCGTTTCCCTGTTGATACTGCAGGATAAATCCTCGCGCCTTTTTTTCATGAACCATGGGTGTCAAATCTGTGAGCTCCATGATATCTTTGCATGATATTAGTCACTCATCATCATAGGCAGTCCCTCGGAATCGATGAAGACTTGCTTCCACTCCTGAAGTGAGTTCTTTGGTGGCTGAACAGTCCAATACGAGAGCTACAGACCCTGTCACAGGTGGGACAGATAGTCGTTGAGGGAAGGGGAGGGTGGGACTGGTTTGCCGCACGCTCTTTCTGCTGCCTGCGCTTGGTTTCTGCATGCTCTCGGTGTTGAGACTCAAGATGCTCAGCGCCCTCTCAGATGCACTTCTTCCATTTAGGATGGTCTTTGTCCAGGGACTCCCAGGTGTCAGTGGGGGTGTTGCACTTTATCAGGGAGGCTTTGAGGGTGTCCTTGTTGTGTTTCCGCTGCCCACCTTTGGCTCGTTTGCCGCGAAGGAGCTCCGAGTAGAGCACTTGCTTTGGGAGTCTCGCGAACTATGTTGCCTGTCCAGCGGAGCTGATCGAGTGTCGTCAGTGCTTTAGTGCTGGGGATGTTGGCCTGGACAAGGACGCTGATGTTGGTGCACCTGTCCTCCCAGGGGATTTGCAAGATCTTGCGGATACATCGTGGTGATATTTCTCCAGCAACTTGAGGTGTCTGCTGTACATGGTCCATGTCTCTGAGCCACACAGGAGGGCGGGTATCACTTCAGCCCTGCATGGTGGCAGTTTTGAGGGCCATCTTCGAAGATTAATCACAACTGGGCTAGGGTACAGCAAAATGAATACAGATAGGCCCGGCTGGCTATCGAGCCACAATATTGCAGGTGGTTCCCGAAGCCTGATGACTGGCAAGCGAGCCCAAATAATTCTAACTACACTTTGTCACCCCACCCCATGGTCGAACAGCTTGCTAGTTCATTCGTTGTCTGGGCTCGCTGGTGAAGAAAGGCCAGTTGGGTGACACATCACAGAGGGTTGCTGGTGCCTTGGGAAGTATGTCCAAGCAAAACTCAGCACCTTTCGGAGAAGAATAGAAAAAAGGTAGGAACAAAAGTCCAATTAAAAATCAGTATCCAAGCTTCAGCTCATTTAAATAGATCTCATTGTCAGTTGTGCAAAATGGATTGAGATACCAATCTTGAAAATGTCACTTCTGCCCCATCGTTACTGCAGTTGTGTCAGTGCCAGCTGTGGCTCAGTGGGTAGCACTCTCGCCTCTGAGTCAGAAGGTTGTGGGTTTAAGTCCCACTCCAGGAACTTGAACACAAAAATCTAGGCTGGCAGTGCTGAGGGGGTGCTGCACTGTTGAAGGTGCCATCTTTCGAATGAGATGTTAAACCCTCTCAGGTGGACGTAAAAGATCGCATGGCACTATTTCGAAGAAGAGCACGGGAGTTATCCCGATGTGATGTCGTGGCCAATATTTATCCCTCGATCAACATAACAAAACAAAAAGATTATGTGGTCATTATCACATTGCTGTGTGTGGGAGCTTGCTGTGCACAAACTGGCTGCCGTGTTTCCCACAATACAACAGTGACTACAATCCAAAAGTACTTAATTGGCTTTAAAGCGCTTTGAGACGTCTGGTGGTCATGCTATATAAATGCAAGTCTTTCTTTTAATTATACTGGATGCTGGGAAATATCTATTGAATGTAAATTTGTGAATTTAAAAAAAAATGCATTGATCCTTTAACCAGCTAGATAATAATCTGTTCAAATGCTCATTTATGAATATGTTCTTGCAGCGAAAATGCATAAGGAGCTCTGGAAGCAAAGCAGCAATGAGACCAAGCCATTTACAAACCCTGGCAACAACCAGAGTTTTGGCTCAGTGGGTAGTACTCTTGCACCTGTGTTAGAAGGCAGACAAAACCTAGGCTGACACTCCAGTGCCAGTACTGAGGGAGTGCTGCACTGTCAGAAGTGACGTCTTTCAGACGAGACATTGCACTGAAGTCGTGGACGTAAACGATCCCACAACACCATTTCGAAGTGGAGTTCTTCCCAGTTTCCTGGCCAATATTTATCACTCAACCAATGTTGCTAAAACAGTTGAGCTAGTTATTATTTCATTGCTGTTTTGGGGAGTTTGCTGTGTGCAAATTATCTGCCTCGTTTCCTACATCACAACAGTGTCTACACTTCAAAAGTGCTTTGGGATATCCCGAGATTATGAAAGGCGCTATATAAATGCAAGTCCATTCTTTCGTGAAGTGTCTGGTTATTCCTCCCTTGGTCTGTCCTATCATTTTGCTGGCTCCTATGCAGCTGACACTTTGGGGCTCCTGATACATGCCCTTATTAAAAGGACTTCATTGGCTGTACAGTGTCAGCTGTGGCTCAGTGGGCAGCACCCTCGCTCTCTGAGTCAGACAGTCATTGGTTCACTCCAGGAACTTGAACACAAAAAACCTAGGCTGACACTCCAGTGTGGTGCTGAGGGCGTGCTGCACTGGCAGAGGTGCTGTCTTTCGGAAATTACATTAAACCGAAGCCCCATCTGCTCTCTCAGGTGGATGTAAAAGATCCCATGACACTATTTCGAAGAAGAGCAGGGGATTTCTCCCCGGTGTCCTGGCCAATATTTATCCCTCAATCGACATCACTAAAGACAGGTTATCTGGTCATTATCACATTCCTGTTTGTGGGAGCTTGCTGTGTGCAAGTTGGCTGCTGTATTTCCTACATTACAACAGTGACTACAGTTTGAAAGTATTTCATTGGCTGTAAAGCATTTGAGATGTCCAGTAGTTGTGAACAATGCTGTAGAAATGCAAGTCTTTTTTTATTTCTTGGCTTCATCAACCTATTGCAAGCAAAACATATATGGACTGATGAAGCATCTGAGGAGTTGTTTGATATTGGCTGAGGCCATGTTGAGTGACAATGCTTCTTTCCAGGGTAAGTTGTGTGTATCTGCAGAATGTGTCATGCTCTCAGCGATTCCATTTTGTTTCCATCTGTGAATAATTTAGGCAGAATACTTCGGGATGGATTCTTCTGTGTGATGAAACAGAGGCAGAGCTGGAGGAGACTGTAATAAATGAGTGACAGCACTCGGCTCCTGGGGTTACCACATGTCCAAACCCATTTAAACATCTGTTTGAAGTTTCCAATTAATAACGCGACATGCCAAGGCACTTCGTATCACTTTCCAAAGTCTCCAGATAAAACAGCCACTGTCTTCATTATTTCAGATCAAAAAAAAAATTTCTGAATGGGACTGTAATGTTATATTAACAATGTTACCTGCACCATACAATGTGGTTGCAGCCACTTTTAAGAATCTACCCGTAATGTATATCTCACTTTGTGGGTATCCCAAATGAGTCATTGTTAATTTCCTGCAAAGTCAACATTTAAAAGTGATCGTTGCAAAGGACTGAATGTATTCCTTAAAACAGAAACTGCAGCAAGATAAGCAATCCTTCATAAACGGGTAGGATATACTTTACATTTGCATCCAAAAATATTGGGGTCTTCACAGCTTATTAACAGACCATAAATATCCTGGCTAAACACTTGATGAACCATTTTAGGGTAGGAGGAATATTGCATCTATTTAAAATGTCAAGCATAGTTATCTGATGAATCTCTGGATTATTCTGCTTAAATCCTCCTTATAGTTGGACCACTTTGATCTAATATAATTGATCCCATTTAAGATAGACCCTGACAAGATCAAATACATGTTAAATAAACGTTCCCATGAAAAAATGGAGTTGGTCTTATCAGGGCTCTACTGTACTACTTTGAGGTCAGTTGTGCTGTAGACAGGCTCAGGCGGGTGACGTTTGAAGTGGCTATTGTAGTCTAATAGTATTTTCCAACAGCTGTGGCTTACGTTCTTGAAACCTTCTGTCTAATCCCTGAGCTGACCTGTAGTACATAGCTACCAGTTTTAATTT
This sequence comes from Pristiophorus japonicus, assembly GCF_044704955.1. Lineage (NCBI taxonomy): Eukaryota > Metazoa > Chordata > Chondrichthyes > Pristiophoridae > Pristiophorus > Pristiophorus japonicus. The sequence goes on along the minus strand of NC_091992.1, from coordinate 126,416,180 downwards.
GGATTCTTCAATGCTGCAATATTAGTCTTGAAATAGGACTACTTAATGATGTTTACACTGGGGAGGGGGAGCCAAACAGTTCTGAAAAATACATCATCGGGCAGCGTAGCTCCCAAATTTGGCCTTTCCTTTTCTGGAGCCAATGCTTTTTTATGCCAGCAGCCTTCTGGTGCCTCGAACAATGGGTTATATTTTCATGAGTGAACCTCGACAACATGTAACAGCTCACTTTTCAACCACTCACAGTTGCACAGCCCATCCTAGTCATATTCTCACCGGTCTCCGTACTATATGCTTTCCAGCAAGGGGGGTCGCCGAGGGTGATCAGGTGTGGAAAGCCTGGATGGTTGTTGCACCTCCCTTGCACAAAGGTCAATTGTAGAAATCCTGTTCTGGTAACTAATCAGGAGGGCAAGAAAAACACTTCAAAGCCTCTTTGAAAAAATGTAACATCTCCACCGACTCTTGGGAACCCCTGGGCCAAGACTGGTCAAAGTGGAGGAGAAGCATCCCGAGAAGGCGCCGAACACTTCGAGTTTCTTTGTCAGGAGCACACGGAAACCAAGTACAAACAGCGAAAGGAGCATATGACAAACTAAGCACCCCACCCACCCGTCCCTCCAACCACCATCTGCCCCACCTGTGACAGAGACTGTAGATCCTGCATTGATCTCATCAGTCGCCTGAGAACTCATATTAGGGTGGAAGCAAGTCATCCTCGACTCCAGGGGACTGCCTAAGAAGAATAAGAACTAATCACAGGCCAGGGATCGAACATGTGACCTCTTGGTTTGTATGGCTCAGTGCAAGACTGAATCATTCATTCATTCATTCATAGACAGTCCCTCGAACGAGGATGACTTGCTTCCACAAGAGTTCACAGATGTTTCAATGAAGGACCCGATGTCCCAGTTCTGAACTCCAATTGAGGGGCTGGAAGATGCCTGTGCGTGGGTTTTTTTTTTAACATGTGGTGACCGTTGCACATCAGCCACCACAAGGGCTCGACAGAGCTAGGCCTTTATCCAGTGGCAAGGGTTGAACCAGGACAACTGGAGACCTGCTCTGCTGTACGGACCTAGTGCACACACATATCGCAGTGTGAGCTGGCCCGTGCTGCCCCTGGGGCCTCGACTCTTCTGGGCCCCGTACCCTCATTCTTCGCCCACGATGTTCCAGGGCCCGGTGCTCCAGCTCTATTTATAGCCCCAACCTGCGGTGGTGTTCTCACAAAGGTCGGGGTGGCCCATGAGTCAGTGGTACCATTACTCACTGTATCCCTTCAATTTAGTGCCAATTTGTGCAAATAGTGGCCAGTTTATAATGTGGACCCGCAGCCACTTGTGACTGGTTTGTGACTGTCCACATTCATTTTGTGTAGTGCCCTTACAATCAGTGGCAGAGCTAGATTTGACCAACTAGGCTGGGGTGGTGGGGGGGGGGGGGGGGGTGGTGAGGTTGAGATTTGGCCAACCCAGGCAGGAAAGCTGGGAAGCAGGGAATGCTGACGTACCCAGACTTGCAGGCCAAAGTTAGAGGCCGAAGACGTACGACAGAGGTCCTCCAAAGGCGCATTGGCCGACCTCAAAATGATTGGAGGGGGTTGGTGACCCCAGCATGCCCACCCCGGCTCCATCACTGGTCACAGCCAGCAGAGAAAGAACATCTCTATCTGACAATGTGGTTGGGATTGAAACCCAAGACCCAAAGGTGGAAGGGAAGTATTTTATCGATCCCCTCTGGCTGGGGTGTCTAGAACATGGGGTCACAGTCTCAGAATGAAGGGTCGGCCATTTAGGACGGAGATGAAGAGAAATTTCTTCTCTCAGAGGGTGGTGAATCTTTGGAATTCTCTGCCCAAGAGGCCTGTGGATGCTCAGTCGTTGAGTATATTCAAGACAGAGGGCGATAAATTTTCGGGAACTAACAGAATCAAGGGCTATGGGGATAGTGCAGGAAGGTGGAGTTGAGACAAAAGATCGGCCATCATCTTGTTGAATGGCGGAGCAGGCTCGAGGGGCCAAATGGCCTACTCCTGCTCCTATTTCTTATGTTCTTATGTTCTTAACTCATCACATTACCTAGACTGGCCTGCATTTAATTTGCTGCTTGACTCTTCTGGACACTGTAGTGAAGAGATTCTCCTGGAATAGGTTGCGATTGCAGACTATGTTTTCATGTAGTGATGGAGTTTAAAACATTCCCCTCCTCATACTTCACTATCTCCTTCTCCCAATTAAGGGAAAAATGTCCTGGTCTGAGCCAGGAAATCTAAATGAACATTCGTTTAAAAGTGGCATAAAAATGTCTAAACAAAAGTATTCAAAATGTCAGTGGATGACGACAAAAGGCTATTAATAATAATCAAAGAAATAGTTTCATTAGCTTTAAACTGATCCTGGTAATAAGAATCAATCTTTAAGAAGATTTAAAATGAATTATCTTAGCCTGATAGCTTGATGTTGGTCACAAAAGATGGTGCTTTTTTGTTTTGTCAAAGTTATTAAGCTGTGAAGCTCATGGAATGAATGAAATCCAAAAGGAGGGATGGGAATGATGTGGACGGCATGCTTATATCATTGCCTTTATGTCATTAAGCCGTAATTTGCCTTAAGATCAAACAACTACCTGAGTGCTTGCAGACATTAGCACGAGAGATCCAAATATATCAACTTCACAACCAGATATAAAACCACCCTCAGCTGTAGACAGAAGCCAACCTTTAAAACTTGTTCTGATGTGTTGTGTATCAGGAGAACCATCTGAAACATTTCCGAGGTATTTTCGGCAAGTCGTCAGTATGTAAATAAAATATGCCTTTCCAGTTAAGTATCATTGGACATTCCCATTCATCATTTACTTTACTAAATCCCCAGGGTTAACGATGACGGTCTTGCAGTGTGCTCTCCTCACTGACAGTCCCAGTGAATTCATGGAAAATACATGGCTGAGGTTTTCATTTCTACCACGAGGGCCACTAAAAGTGGAAAGACTGCATTGTTACAACAGGTGCATAAAACACAAGCGAACAGTGACTTAAGGTAGCACCTTGTACTGATTATGACAATAGTTAAAGCAATTTTGGCTAAGAATTAGCTTACAAAGCATCTTTAATTGTGCCAAGGTATCTAACAGATTAAAAATCTATTTCACTCAATTTGTTTGACAGCCGCTGATCAGGAGAGTGCTCAGCCACTCAGTCCTGACACAAACATTCTGGTGATTTGTTCCAATACTTGTTTCATTAGCAACTCTTTTTTAATTTAACAATTATTTCAATTTTGCTTGATTCCAGACACAGGTAATTAAGGGTTACTGAACCAAGGCGGGTGGAAGGAGTTCAGATACAGATCAGCCGAGATCTAATTGAATGGCGGAGCAAGCTTGAGGGGCTGAACGGTCTCTTCCTGTTCCTATGTTCCTAATTATCGGCCTGACTTTTTCAAAGTCGTGAGTCTGTCTGGATACTCCAATCATCATCATCATCATAGGCAGTCCCTCGAAATTGCTGCCACTCCAAAAATGAGTTCTCAGGTGACTGTACAGTCCAATACGGGAATTACAGTCTCTGTCACAGATGGGGCAGACAATAGTTGAAGGAAAGGGTGGGTGGGGAGTCTGGTTTGCCGCACGCTCCTTCCGCTGCCTGCGCTTGTCCTCCACATGCTCTTGGCGACGAGACTCGAGGTGCTCAGCGCCCTCCCGGATGCTCTTCTTCCACTTGGGGCGGTCTTGGGCCAGGGATTCCCAGGTGTTGGTGGGGATGTTGCACTTTATCAAGGAGGCTTTGAGGGTGTCCTTGAAACGTTTCCTCTGCCCATCCGGGGCTCGCTTGCTGTGTAGGAGTTCCGAGTAGAGCGCTTGCTTTGGGACTCTCGTGTTGGGCATGTGGACGATGTGGCCTGCCCTACGGAGCTGGTCGAGTGTGGTCAGTGCTTCGATGCTGGGGATGTTGGCCTGAGCGAGAACACTGATGTTGGTGCTTCTATCTTCCCAATGGATTTGCAGGGTCTTGCAGAGGCAGCGTTGGTGGTATTTCTCCAGAGATTTGAGGTGTCTACTGTATATGGTCCACGTCTCTGAGCCATACAGGAGGGCGGGTATCACTACAGCTCTGTAGACCGTGAGCTTGGTGGCAGATTTGAGGGCCTGGTCTTCGAACACTCTTTTCCTCAGGTGACCGAAGACTGCACTGGCACGCTGGAGGCATTGTTGAATCTCGTCATCAGTGTCTGCTCTTGTTGATGAGAGGCCCCCGAGGTATGTGAAATGGTCCACATTGTCCAAGGCCGCGCCGTGGATTTTGATGACCAGGAGGGCAGTGTTGTGTAGCGGGGTCAGATTGGTGGAGGACCTTTGTCTTATGGATGTTTAGTGGAAGGCCCATGCTTTTGTACGCCTCGGTGAAGGTGTTGACGACGGCTTGAAGTTTAGCCTCTGAATGTGCGCAGACGCAAACCCTTGTACATGGCCTTCTTTGACCTCACAATGGCCCTTGACACTGTCAACCACGAGGGACTATGGAGCGTCTTCCTCCATTTTGGCTGCCCCCAAAAGTTTATCACCATCCTCCGCCTGCTCCACGATGACATGCAAGCCGTGATCCTGACCAACGGATCCACCACAGACCCAATCCAAGTCCGGACCGGGGTCAAGCAAGTTTGCATCATTGCGCAAATGCTCTTCTCGATCTTCCTCGCTGCAATGCTCCATCTCACGCTCAACAAACTCCACGCAGGAGTGGAACTAAACTATAGAACCAATTGGAACCTGTTCAACCTTCGTTGCCTCCAGGCTAGATCCAAGGTCGTCCCATCCTCTGGATACTCCAAATAGAGTTAGTCAAGGTAGGTAACATGGTAAGAAAAAGAAAAACACACTATTATGTGAGAAAATTATTAGTATCTTAGTTTAGCACAGAAATTATAAACTATTCATTATTTTCTACTGTACAAGGAGCAAAGCTTGTGCATTAGTAAATCCATGTACTCGCAAAGTTTAAGAACTACTATACAACTATAGGTCGTTTTACTGTGTCGACGTGGTTTACTGAGTCATACAAAAGCATGGGCCTTACGCTAAATATCTGTAAGACAAAGGTCCTCCACCAGCCTGTCCTCACCACACAGCACTGTTCCCCAGTCATCAAGATCCATGGCGCAGCCCTGGACAAAGTGGACCACTTCCCATATCTCGGGAGCCTCCTATCAACAAGAGCAGGCATCGACGACGAGATCCAACACCGCCTCCAGTGCGCCAGTGCAGCCTTCGGCCGCCTGAGGAAAAGAGTGTTTGAAGACCAGGCCCTCAAAAACTGCCACCAAGCTCATGGTCTACAGGGCTGTAGTAATACCTGCCCTCCTGTATGGCTCAGAGACATGGACCATGTATAGTAGACACCTCAAGTTGCTGGAGAAATATCACCAATGATGTTTCCGCAAGATCCTACAAATCCCCTGAGAGGACAGGTGCACCAACATCAGCGTCCTCACTCAGGCTAACATCCCCAGCATTGAAACACTGACCACACTCGATCAGCTCCATTGGGCAGGCCACATAGTCCACATGCCAGACACGAGACTCCCAAAGCAAGTGCTCTACTCGGAACTCCTTAACGGCAAATGGCCAAAGGTGGGCAGCGGAAACGCTACAAGGACACGCTCAAAGCCTCCCTGATAAAGTGCAACATCCCCACTGACACCTGGGAGTCCCTGGCCCAAGACCGCCTTAAGTGGAGGAAGTGCATCCGAGAGGGCGCTGAGCATCTCGAGTCTCAATGCCGAAAGCATGCAGAAATCAAGCGCAGGCAGCAGAAAGAGCGTGTGGCAAATCTGTCCCACCCACCCCTTCCCTCAACGACCTGTGACAGAGTCTGTGGCTCTCGTATTGGACTGTTCAGCCACCAAAGAACTCGCTTCAGGAGTGGAAGCAAGTCTTCCTCGATTCCGAGGGACTGCCTATGATGATGATGATGATAATGTTTTACTGTTCAATTGTTTTAGTGTTGTTTAGTAATTTTGGCAGTTAAAGCCTAAGACAAAATTAAGTGTAGAGTTATCCATTTTCAGAGAATAACGAGGATCTTGTGAAGGCACATGATAGAAGCAATAGCTGAAATAATCTGGAAACGGATTCTGTTTTTTAGCTAGATACAAGGATTTGTGTAAACTCTCTCTCTGGGACATAGGAAGCTTGGACTCACCTGTGAGACGTCATCTGAAGCACACAAACCAAAGGTTTCTTTTGAATAAAACAGGCAAAAAAAAATGGAGGAAGATACAGTTTGTTGCAGGGTTTCAAGGTAAACATTGGCAATGGATAAGAAACTGGCTAAAGGGAAGGAAACAACGAGTGCTTGTTAGTGGAGTTATATAGCAAGGAAGTATTGAATGTGGTGCCCCTGGGCTCAGTGTTGGGACCACTACTGCTTCCAACTTACATAAATGACCTGAATTCAGAAACTCAATGCAAAGTGGTCAAAGTTGCAGATGACACCAATCTAGGAGAGGTAGTGGAATTGGAAGGGACAGCTGCGAAATGTCAGAATTAGTTGAAGACATGTAAGGGGCCAGAAGAATGGCAGGTGAAATTTAATGCAGTGAGTGCAAAATGCTCTACATAAGAAGGAAAAATGGTCAACAATTGTAATCCATGAAGGATATTGATGTAGCTAAGGGTGAAGCTGAGAGACCGCGTTGCTTTAGTAGTCCTGATATGAACTATGTCCAACCAGTGCTGAGCAGCAGACAACAGAGCCAGCAGAATGACTAAAGTGTTAAAAATGTCAAAAGGATTCGATAGGGTAGATAGAGGGAAAATATTTCCTCTGGTGGGGGCATCAAGAACAAGGGGACATAATCTTGAAAATAGAGCCAGGCCATTTAGGAGGCAAATCTGGAAGCACTTTTACACACAAAGGGTAGGGGAAATCTGGAATTCTCTCCCCTAAAGGCTGTAGATACTGGGACAATTGGAGCTTTCAAGACTGAGATCGATAGATTTTTGTTGGGTAAGAGTATCAAAGGAAATGGATAAATGGATTTGAGGTACAGATCAGCCATGATCTGGTTGAATGGCAAAGCAGGCTCAAGAGGCCAAATGGCCGACTCCTGTTCCTCTGTTGAAATTAGTAACCAAAAAGAGTAGAATATATGTCAGAGGAGGTGATGAACAAACTTAATAGTGCTCTAGTCAGACCGCACCTTGAATACTGCATCAAGTTCTGATCACCAAGAACAAGAGAGATATTGAAGCACTGGAAACAGTGTAGAGAAGAGCCATGAGACATCAGGGACCTGGGTTATGAGGAAAGATTAGAGAAACTTGGGCTTTTTGGCCAAGAGAGGAGGCGTCTGACAGGTGATCCTTTTGAGGTATAGAAGGTTGTTAAGGGTATAGAAAAAGTTAACCCTGAATATTACATTATATTAAATTGTTGGGGAAGAACTAGGGGACACAGGTTCAAACTAGGAAAGGGTCATTTTCGGACTGATGTCAGGAAATCCCTCTTCACACAAAGAGAGTGATCAACATTTGGAGTAAACTTTCAGGGAGTGTAGCAGAGTCCAAAACCGTGGAATAATTTAAGAAACTGCAATGGGTGCTGCAATGGGGCGGGTGAATTAAAATGGGCAAAATAGCCTTCCTCATCTGTAACTATCTTGTGGAAAAAAATGGAACAGCGGCACAAAAAAATAAAAATATATTTTGTTTGGTATCATGATATATGAGTTTTGGCCCCAACTACTGAACGTTTAAAATCTAATTATATCTCTTGCTGCCATGAATTTGAATGACTAGCTACCAGTGCTGTAGCATAGTCTGGTGCTAATTCCTTTATAAGCTCTTTTATATTGGGTTTAGATGCAGGCGAGGGTTGCTTGCTGGCTCTCAACACAAAGTCTTGGACTGCCAACAATATTGCCAAATTAACCTTGCTGGATTCACGATGTCCAGTTACAGGGCATTTGCAGATGGCCAACCATAAATCCTGCAAGTTTACTTTGGGGTTGCTGGTGGTTGCATGGGACCTGTGCATTGGAAGCCACTAAAAGACAAAAAAAGACTTACATTTATATAGCACCTTTCACGGCCACCAGATATCCCAAAGCGCTTTACAGCCAATGAAGTACTTTTTGAAGTGTGGTCACTGCTGTAATATAGGAAACGCAGCAAATTCCCACAAACAGCAGTGTGATAATGACCAGCTAATCTGTTTTTGTTAAGTTGATTGAGGGATAAATATTGGCCAGGACACCGGGGATAACTCCCCTGCTCTTCGAAATAGTGCCATGGGATCTTTTACATCCACCTGAGAGAGCAGACGGGGTCTCGATTTAACATCTCACCTGAAAGACAGCACTGGAGTGTCAGCCTAGGTTTCTGTGCTTGAGTCTCTGGAGTGGGACATTGAACCTAGAACCTATGACTCAGAGGCAAGGGTGCCTCCCACTGAGCCACCAGCATTAACATTAGTGCAGCAAGAAACCAACATAAAAGCAGCAGTCAGCTTTATAATAGAAACCCGACAACAACATCTTTCATCTATATAGCGCCTTTAACATAGTAAAACATCCGTTTGTTCAGTGAGTAGCCTAGCCAGGCAGATGAGGAAGGTTGCAGGTTTGGTCTTTGCCTATGTTACCAGCTGATCTCAGTGAAGAAAGCAGCAGTAGAATGACAATTTCCCTCAGTGTTCTTGGCTAAGGATTGGAAAAATCAGCTAGAGTTGCTTCTACTGGTTGCTATCCATCCGTTGGAAGTGTGTGTGTGTGTGGGGGGAGGGGGGGGGACAGGATCGAGCCTGGCTGTGATGCCTCCACAGCTGATTAGCCTGCTGATGCTGACTGTCAAAGCTCATGCATAAATAATGACCACTTGGCCAACAAGTGGATAACTGGTGTCTGTGCAATCGTGCTTAAACAAGACGTCAACGTGTTCTGAATAGGAATGATAACTGGAAGAGCAAATTGGTGAGCTAAAATAGACTGCTTACAGGCAAGCTGAGTTTCATGGAATGCTGCTTATAACAAAAATATCTTTAAGTTTATGTACAACCACATTTTGAACATCTCTCTCGCTGCATATAACATTCAATCATGCTTTGAATATCCCTCCCTATATAACATTCAATCATGTTTTGAACTCTCTCTATAAAACATTTAATCATACTTTGAATATCCCTCCCTATATAATGCCCAACCACATTTGAACATCCCTCCCTACTATGTAACGTCTGTAATGTATTTGCTTCATGACTGCTTTGGTTAAGAATTCACAGCAACACATGACTATTAAGAACTAGTTGGTTTATTAGCAAAGGTTTAACAATCACACGACACATTACCAGTTCATCCACCAGGCTCACAACCACCTGCCTCATCGTGGATCCCCTGAGCCTAACTAGCTGAGGTTTTATTGAGTCCTGTGAACATCACGTAACTGGCTACGCCACTCCCAGTGCGACAGCTCTACAATACTGTGAGCATACTCACCGGTGCATACATTACAATGTCCAAATGCATTTTGAACATCTCTAATATTTCTGTTTCCACGCCTTGCCTGGAATTTAAATCTGAACATTTCTGAGTAAAGAAGTTCTTCCTAATATCGAATTTATTTTTCACTAATTTAAATTTTTGTCCTCCAGTTCTATTTTTCTGATTTACTTTGAAGCAGTATTTTTGATTTAACTATATTCGACATATATTGATAAGGTCCTCCTTTAAACACCTTCTTTCAAGACTGTACCATATTTGCTCTCTACAATGAGCCAGGAACGCCTGTGTGGTTTGGCTGAGATTTCAATTGAACGTGACACAGTGGAATCATTGGACTACAAAGATCTCTTCAATGTGTTTGCTATAATAAAAGCAAAGACACATTCGTTTCGATTGCACTCCATTGTGAACCAAATTTCCTGGCATTTACTGTAGTTGAAGCCAAAGGAATGTAGCTAATCAGTGGGATACATGCACTGTAGATATTATAAACAGTGACCTTTTTGTATTGTGCTCTGATGATATATTTGTGGGTTTGTTCTACTTTATTTAAATTTTCAGTGAAGTATGGTCTGGTATCCGAATGTTTCTGGAATGTTTAATAAAAGAAAGCAAATTTCACTATCCATTTTAGATGAGAAAATTTGGATGGTCGTGTTCATTGCAGCTTTGACATTATAGCAATATTTGCTAATTTAGTTTGTGTGCTATAATTCTTCAGTACTCCGGCTATAAACCTGAAAATAACATACAGAAAGCTTTTTCAACTCAGTAGGAAAATTATATGGGCCAGATTTTGTTGGAACAGGGCATTTCGCGGCATGCTCCGTTAGTTGGACTTGTTTGTGGTTTAGGTTGAACATTTTTTTCCCACATAGTTGCTGGAAGTCTCAGTGAGGGAAAGGGGGCATCTGCATGTCAGCTTTGGCTCAGTGGGTAGCACACTCGCCTCTGAGTCAGAAGATTGTCAAGTCCCACTCTGGGGACCTGAGTGTGTAAATCTAGGATGATACTGCAGTGCAGTGCTGAGGGAGTGCTGCACTGTTGGAGGTGCCTTCTTTTGAATGAGACATTAAACTGAGGTCCCGTCTGCTCGCTCACATAAGAGATTCCATGGCACTATTTTGAAGAAGAGCAGGGGAGATGTCCCCGGTGTCCTGGGCCAATATTTGTCCCTCAATCAACATAACAAAAACAGATTATCTGGTCATTATCACATTGCCGTTTGTGGGAGTTGCTGAGTGCTTCATTGGCTGTTAAGCAATTTGAGATGTCCAGTGGTCATGAAAGGCGCTATATAAATGCAAGTCTTTTTATCTGGGACCTTGGTGAACAACAAGACAAACAGTGTATCTCCTTAACCAATGAGATTAAAGGAGAAATAAACAGAGGAAGGGCTGAGAACAACAGGTTGAACTAGAGTGGGTGAATTCAATTTCAAATCAGGTACAGTTTGAGATTTAAAGAGAGGGAAAGAAAGATTAGGTTAAGAGAGAGAGAAGGGACAGAAAGGAAAAGTAAGAAATGAAAATTTAAATTCTGACATTTATAAAATCTTCAAAAACAGTTCACAATCTGAAGGAATGAGACTCCACACTTGACTTGTAAATTTTTATTTACTGGGCGAAAGATTGATTGTCAGTCATTATCAATTACTATTTCGTTAAAAGGGTACTTACATTATGAATTATTAGACTTATAGTCTTGTGGCGAGTTTATTGGGCAATTAATGTGAAAATGCAACAACCTCCTGAAAATCCCGGGCAGATGACGGATGAGATGCCGATTTTGTGGAGCTAACGATGGAGCGGTGTATATCGGCCAGCAACTTGTGGCGATTCGCGGGGCATCTCTTCGTTGCAACAGATTGCTGGCCGATTTGTGCATTAATAATGGCATTCATCGGGAGCCCCGAAGTATCAGCTGCATAGCAGCCCTCAAAATGAAAGGACAGCCCTGGGCAGCAATAACCAGACACTGCACTGAAGAGAGAAAGAAGTTACATTTCGATAGCATCTTTCATAATCTCGGGACATCAAAAAGCACTATACGGCCAATGAAGTACTTCTGAAATGTGTAATGTACTAAATGCGGCAGCTAATTTGCAAACAGCAAGCTCCCATAAAAATCAATGTGATAATAACCAGATCATTTGTTTTAGCGGATAAATAGGACACTGGGGATAACTCCCCTGCTCTTCTTTGAAATCGTACTATAGGGTCTTTTGCATTCACCCGAGGCCTCAATTTAACGCCTCATCACTGTACTGGAATATCAGACTAGATTTTTGCATAAGTCTCTGGAGTGGGACGTGAACCAACCACCCTCTGACTCAGGATACCAAGCATGCTACCCATTGTGCCACAGTTGATATGCAGTGACCCATTGTTACTTTTTCTTCTGTTTCTCTACCACATTTGAGCAGTTTAGTGGGCCAGCACCTGAGGTGGTTGAATGCCTCTCCGGGATAGTTCAACTGAGAACAAACGTTCACTATGTAGGGAACCATGGATCTGAACCTACCACCCTGTGGTGCAGCAGATTTGATGCCTGGTTTGGTGTGGGACTGTGCCGCCCCACGGCACCAGATATTACTTTCCCACAGAGAAATAGCTGCAAGAAATAGTTGAGTTGAATTGCTTATCTCCTTCAAGAGGGAACTGCCCCTGGAGAGATGTCTTGTTGAGATTAAGGATGGACATAACCTGAAATAATCAAATACGCCGTGGCTCACAATGTTTGTGAGGACAAGGGGAGGGCAGGAAGCCAGGATTGAATCACAGAGATGGGAGGGTGGATAAATATTCTGGAGTTTTGATTGTTTATCTTTGGGTCAGTGAACATTTATGAAGAACTTTCTGTTGGGCGAGTAAATGGGTGGTAGCTCACTACAGGATAAGTTGTACATGGAAAGAGCAAACATGATGGGCTAAATGGCCATTTCTCGTTCATTGATTTATTCTGTGCCCTCGCCTCCAGCCCAACATTCATTTGCATAAACTTTCAGAATGAAAATAAATCAAAAGCATTTTAGAATAGAGGTTGGAACATTTTACTTCTTAATTCTGTTATAATTTGTAAAGACAGTTGTGCTGAGGGTCTGCACTGCAGTAAAATATAAAACACTGTTCCTGACACTTGCTGGGCTGTCTTGACTTTGTAATGTCTGCCCCTGAGCGTATGCTCACAGGTTTGTAGAGCTGTTGAGTTGGGGAGTGGCTCAGCCAGTCACATGATGTTCACAAGACTCAATAAAACCCGGCCAGTTGGGTTCGGGGGATCCACGATGAGGCAGGTGGTTGTGAGCCTGGTGGATGAACTGGTAATGTGCAATGTGATTGTTAAACCTTTTCCTAATAAACCAATTAGTTCTTAATAGCAATGTGTTGCTATGAATTCTTAAGCAAAGAACCCTTGAAGCAAATACATTACAACATTGATGTGCTTTCTTTCCGTACCGCTGTAATGCAGCAAATCTGCGCTGGCATAGCAGTGCTGATTCCCCTGAAAAAGGGCAGTGTCTATCTAAGCCGTATAGATCCGAAGGTCTCAGCTTCAATGACCTGCTTGTGCTGAGTTAGCTAATCTTATGGTATTTGGGCACTAGATTGGCCTCAGTGCCTGTGGGCTGGGAAAGGGGGAAAGACAATCAGCCAGCATATATTTTCCTGGTTGCTTTCTGGAGGGGGGGGGGGGGGGGGGGGAAAGCATGCATGTGGATGTTGAGTGAATACAGAGTCAATCTCAATTGTGATACCCTCCACAGTTCAACAGCCCACCACCACTCACTGCCCAGACTGAGACATGCGCGGGGTGCCAGGACTTGGGGAACTTCAGCAGAGCAGAGGAGAACATTGGAAGAACGATGAATTAGATTTCACCAGCGCCTGGAAACAGGTTAGTAAGCTGCATGATTTAGCAAGTCAGGTCAGTGGAACAGGTCAGCAAAAGATTGCGGCCTACCCATACCACAAAAAGGGAGTCTTTATCCTGCTGCAGCCCTCAAATAAAACTATTTTATTTGATGAAGGCCTCCGTGCACCCAAGTGCTGCCCAAAGGACCGCCAATGGCTGCCGAGGTACCTGATGGTACTTTGAGCGGGGTTTTCATCAACAAGGTCCCGCGAAGGTTGGCGGGCAAGAAAAAAGGGACTTAAGCCGCCAATCTGGGTGCCAGCGGGCGGGAGCTCCCAATCTCGGCGGCAAAGGCATGAACCGCCCAAGTGCCACCGAGGATGGTGTCGGGCCCAAGGAAGGTCGAAGACCTGCAAAGAAAAAGCATTAAAAAAAAACACCAGGGGAATCCCCATACAGGTAAGTCCCTGTAAAAAAAAATTTTAAAATCTTTACTCACCTCTTTTTTCAGCTTTTCATAACTACCGTCGGGGACAGACCAGCCTCCTCACAGTGATCCACCCCCACCTCTCTGGCACCGACTCTCACCTGTACCAATCTGGCATTACGGCAGGGTGGGAGTCCACTTACGGCTCTCCCTTCCCGCTCGATCCAGACCAGATCGAAACTGGCACTGGGCGGAACCCGATGAGTAATGTCGGCGGCAGTGGACGGTGAGTGCATCAATTTCGGTCCCATAGTCTTTATTTTGTTGGAAATTAATCCAAAAACATAATTAAACAAAGGTGGACAATGATATCCAGGCTATAGTTAATAGTCTCTAGACTCGGAGAGGTTACAGGAGACACCTGGAGGGTGCAGCAGTGACCTTAACCTTTGACTTCAGGCCTTATATTGCACTTTCTGTTGCTTCTGTGATCCCAGGGCAACATTTTATGGCTACAGTCTTAAAAAAAAACAGTTCAATGGCGATATATCAATCGCCAGGTGTGCATTCCAACTCGGAACCGCTCAACACATTTGCATGGGCAGGATAATGGGCTTTGCGAAAATTTAGCTTCAGGGGCTCTTAATTAGAATGTGCAAATGGGCAATCCTGTGTCCCGTTAATGGTGATACAAAATGCCGTCACTGTAGAGGATCATTTGAACCTCAACCTGTCCAGGGGGAAATTGACGGTATCAGACTGACCGTCCATTAAGTTGGGAGGGGTGGGGATGGGGACGGCGCGGTGGGGGGGCGGGGGGGTGGGGGGAGGATGGAGGGGTGGTGGGATGGGGGGGCGGAGGACAGCGGGGTGGGGGGTGGGGGGCGCGGAACGTGGGGGGGGGGGAGGACGATTATAAAACAGGTGTTTGATCCAATCCCATCAGTTCCTGCCAAATAGGTTGGGTTAAAATGATCTGCTATTTTTGTTATTAATTCAGTTTTCACAAGTGCTGCGGATGTATAGAAGCACTTATGGGGAAGTGTGGAACTGGGGATATATATGTGTTTTCTAATACACAAACACGCTGCCCATTGTGATATTGAGTGATACAGACCAGGAAGGTTAGGATCTAATTATGAGTCGGCAGGAGAGTTGAGGCATTATAGTTGGCGTCAGTGCTCTTAGAGAATGGCAAGTTTGGAAAAACACAGCCTAGAATTCAGTCAGGACCAATTTTTGGACCAAGGCACAGCGTTCTGAACCAGAACGCCTAAAGAAAGTGCCCCCACCCCCATCCCCCCCACCCCCACCCCGAATTTTGCAGTGGGCCCATCGTCTGTGCAGATTGGGCGCAGGCCATCCCACTGTTAAATCAGACTGCTTCCCACCCCTTCTACGCCTGAGAAACAAGCACGACGCGTACCAATTTCCCCCCCCCCCCCACCGCATGTGTAGACATTGGATGAAGACAGGATGGGGTTCAGCGGTGATACGCCTTCTCTATGCTCATGTCGCTTCCAGAGACTATCGAGGGGCAGGCTTGAAGAACAGCCACTGGAGTGTGGTACCTGTAGGCCGCGTGGAACTACCTGCCAGCAGGAAGCCAATACCTTCAGAGGTAGAGAGACAGAAACTGAAGACTAACGTTATGATAAATACCCAAGGCAACATATTGGTGGCAAAGTGCTGGAGAATCATCACTCATGACATGACCGAAGACTGCCATTGTGGAGATTTGCTGCAGGATCTTGCACTGTTTCAGAAGACTACAGCCTCATGACTTTGAAATAAACCAGTTTATGTCTACTTTCGAAGGGTCATCAAGCTGAAACTCTGTTTCTTTCTCCACAGATACTGCCTGACCGCCTGAGTATTTCCAGCATTTTGTGTTTGTAATTTCTTCTTTTCAATTTTTTTTGATCAGCTAATTTATCATCATCAAAATCAGCAAGAAGTAAAAATGAATCTAAATGTATAAAATTGAATAATGTGGGCGTACCCAAACTAAAATATTTACTTTATTCTGGAGTGGCAGCCTAGATTTATGTACTCCGGGGACTTGAGCACATAACTCTAGACTGGCACTTGAGTGCAGTGCTGAGGGAGCACTGCACTGTCGGAGGTGCCGTCCTTCAGATGAGACATTAAATCGACGCCCCGTCTGCTCTCTCAAGTGGATGTAATCGATCCCATGGCACTATTTCTGGGGAACTGGGGAGCTGTCCCCCGGTTCCTGGCCAATATTTATCCCTCAATCAACATAATAAAAACAGATTATCTGGTCATGATCACATTGATGTTTGTGGGAGCTTGCTGTGCGCAAATTGGCTGCCACGTTTCCCACATTACAACAGTGACTACATTTCAAAAAGTACTTCATTGGCTGTAAAGCGCTTTGAGATGTCCGGTGGTCGTGAAAGGCGCTATATAAATGCAAGTCTTTCTTTCCTTATTAACAAGGAAAACACTAATAGTAAAGGCCAACGATTTGTGCAATGACTTGTTATTGCTCAGATCTACTCCGACACCAGTGTTTTCACTGCTCTGAGACTTTCTATACAAAATTGTAATACTCAGGCACCAAATAGCACTACACATGTTAAATGCAGACATTTGCAGACTGTATCACAGGAAGTCACCAGGCTCCAAATCACTTGGCTTACTGATGACTGAGGAGGTCACGCATGAGTTGTGATTGTGTTGCTTGTATGGTTCACACTCGCTCCCTGGGCATTGTATTTATACAGGCTACAAAATGACTTTGATTTTGTTATTGTTTTAATGGAAGTATAGACGACACTTTAATACTCTGCATTTCAAGAGAGTGCCTTTTCCAAATGTGGCCGATTGCCATCTTAATATCAGATTTTCCAGGTTTTCTCAGTCCCAAATGACATTTATTTCATGAAAGTTATAAAGATACCATGAAAACTCAGCTCTGTGATTCAGCACAAGGACACTAAATTCGCACTAGATTGATCCCTGGGTTGGGAGAGGGTCGACCTATAAGGAGAGATTGAGAAGAATGGGCCCATACTCTCTGGAGTTTAGAGGAATGAGAGACAATCTCATTGAAACAGGTAAGATTCTGAAGAGGCTCGACAGGGTAGATGCTGAGAGGTTGTTTCCTCTGACTGGAGAGTCTAGAACTCAGGGGCATAGTTTCAGGACAAGGGGTCGACCATTTAGGACTGAGATGAGGAGAGATTTCTTTATTCAATGGGTTGTGAATCTTTGGAATTCTCTACCCCAAAGGGCTGTGGATACTGAGTCTTTGAGTATATTCAAGACTGGAATAGATTTTTTGACTCGAAGGAAATCAAGGTATCGGGCGGGAAAGTGGAGTTGAGGTCGAAGATCAGCCGTGATCTTGTTGAACGGCGGGGCAGGCTTGAGGGGCCATATGGCCTACTCCTGCTCCTAATTCTTATGTTTCTTAGAATATTTGAATGTGCTGCAAATTCACCATCAACTGCTATACAGAGAAAACAATCTATTCTCACTCTTTCAGTGGGTGAGTGCTGATGTAAAATCCATGACTGTCGTGGACATCAGGCAAGAGTTAAGAGAAATTGAAGAAGTAATTCGAGTCACGAGTTGACACATTGCATGAAATTTCTTGTCGGGACAACTTTCATTTTGTAGAATTATAGAATTTTACAGCACAGAAGGAATCTCTGAAAAACCGATCCTCCATACCCTTTTCATTTTTGTTTCTTTTTCAAATATCGATACATTTCTCTTTTCGAAGCTATTATTGATCCTGTTTGTGGATGGGCAGTCCAGAGCCTAACACCCCTCTGCATAAAAATACCACCCAACACTTATTTTGGGGATAATCCTAACTCTTTGCCCATCAATTAATGACTCACTGACCAGTGGAAATAGCTTGTCCCTATTTATTGTTAGACCTACTCGTAGAATCATAGCATCATGGAATGGTTACAGCACAGCCCGTGCTGGCTCTCTGCAAGAGCACTTCAGCTAGTCCCCCTGCACCGCCCTTTCCCCGTAGCCCTTCAATTTTCTTTCCTTCAGATACTTATCCAACTCCCTTTTGAAAGCCGCGATTGAATCTGCCTCCACCACCCTCTCAGACAGCGCATTCCAGATCCTAACCACTCGCTGTGTAAAAAGCTTTTTCCTCGTGTTGCCTTTGGTTCTTCTGCCAATCACCTTAACTCTGCGTCCTCTGGTTCTCGACCCTTCCGCCAATGGGAACAGTTTCTCTCTCTCTCTACTCTATCTGGATCCCTCATGATTTTGGACACCTCTATCAAATTTCCTCTCAAGCTTCTCTGCTCTAAGGAGAACAACCCCAGCTTCTCCAGTCTATCCACGTAACTGAAGTCCCTCATCCCTGGAACCATTCTCGTAAGTCTTTTCTGCATCCTCTCTAAGGCCTTCACATCCTTCCTAAAGTGTGGTGCCCAGAATTGAACACAATACTCCAAAGGTTCATCATAACATCCTTGCTTTTGTACTCATAATTTAACTAACTGGTTGAATTGAAATGCCTGGTTTAAAACACACTTAATTCTATTTCCTTTGTCACTTTGTCTGAGGATATGGCCCATCAGACCCATACCTTCCACAGACTCAATGGTTCCACCCAGGTTCTGCCAAACCTACCCAATCTTCTGAAGGAACCTGGGCCACCCAACCACCAAGCAAACCGACCAAGAAGATAAAAACCTGCTGAGTTTCTCTCTGACGGTGAAGAATAAAGCACCAGAATATTAATTCAACCTTACAGACTACAATTAAACTCCATGCAGTTGTGTTCTACAGGCCAATTGCCCACAGTAGTGCATGGCCCATCTTTTTCCATATATTATCTGATTATTGGTTGTGCTGTTTGAGGAAGGAATACCAGGTCACCAGGAAAATTCCCTGCTTTTCTTTAATTGGTGCCATGGAATTTTTTACATCCATCTAATCAAACAGACCTCAGTTTAATAGTTCAGCTGAAGGATATTGCCTCCGAAAATGCAGCACTCCTTTAATACTACAGTGTCAGCCTGCCTAATACTAAAGTGTGAGCCTAGATTACGTGCTCAATTTCTACACTGGGACATGAACCCATAACCTTCTCACTCGGAGGTAAGAGTATTTCCAACTGAACAAAACTAACACCAAGAAACTAGTATTTATATTATATTTCAAATAGTTTTACCTTGATATTTAAGAAGTTCTGCCATGGGAAATGATTGTATTGAAGATTAAGAACATAAGAACATAAGAAATAGGAGCAGGAGTAGGCCATTTTGTCCCTTGAGCCTGCTCTGCCATTCAATAAGATCATGGCTGAACTGATCATGGACTCAGCTCCACTTCTCTGCCCGTTCCCCATAACCCTTTATTCCCTTATTGCTCAAAAATCTGTCTATTTCTGTCTTAAATATATTCAAAGACCCAGCCTACAAAGCTCTCTGGGGCAGAGAATTCCATAGATATACAACCCTCTGAGAGAAGAAATTCCTCCTCATCTCAGTTTTAAATGGGCGGCTCCTTATTCTGAGACTATGCCCCCTAGTTCTAGTTTCCCCTTTGAGTGGAAATATCCTCTCTGCATCTACCTTGTCGAGCCCCCTCATTATCTTATATGTTTCGATAAGATCACCTCTCATTTGTCTGAACTCCAATGAGTATAGACCCAACCTACTCAACGTATCTTCATGTCAACCCCCTCATCTCTGGAATCAACCTAGTGAATCTTCGCTGAACAACCTCCAATGCAAGTATATCCTTCCTTAAATACAGAGACCAAAATTTTACGCAGTACTCTAGGTGTGGCCTCACCAATACCCTGTACAGTTGTAGCAGGACTTCTCTGCTTTTACACTCGATCCCTTTTGCAATAAAGGCCAACATTCCATTTGCCTTCCTGATTACTTGCTGTACCTGCATACTAACTTTTTGTGTTTCATGCACAAGGACCCCCAGGTCTCTCTGTACTGCAGCACTTTGCAATTTTTCTCCAGTTAAATTATAATTTGCTTTTCTATTTTTTCTGCCAAAGTGGATAACCTCACATTTTCCCACATTATACTCCATCTGTCAAATTTTTGCCCACTCACTTAGCCCTGTCATTGGGCCCGAACTTGGTGGAAGCTAAGTTCTGCCCAAGTGCCACCCATGGACTGCTGAGAGACCTGACGGTACTTTGGGCGGGCGTTTCGTTAAAAAGTCCTGGGGAATGACCGCCCGGCGGCAAAAAAAAGACTTACACCCTGAATCTGGGCAGCAGCGGGCAGGAGCTCCCAATCTCGGCGGCAAATACAATCCTCGGCAAAGTACCACCGAGGATTGAGTCAGGCCCAGGGAGGGGGGACACACATAAAAATAAATATTTACACATAAAAAAAAAACCCTAGAAAACTTTCAGGGGACCTCATCCACCTGAATCGCTGTAAAAAAATAAAGAACAGAAGTTGACTTACCTTTTTTTGCAGGTCTTCATAATTACCGTAGAGGTTAGACCTGCCTCCACAGCACGGCCCTTTCCCCCTGCTGCCGCCGACTCCCACCCGGAGCAAACTGGCAGCTCGGCGGGCGGGAGGACACTTACGCGCTTTGCGCGCCAGCGGACGTCAGCGTGCGGTTGCCAGTGGTCTTCCCTCCCCGCCGGCGAGAGGCCTCCATGAAACTGGCATCAAAGGGAGGCCGCCCAGAAAACTTGGCGGCAGCGCACGGCAGTTGCCGGTGAGTCCACCAAGTTCGGGGCCGAGATCCCTTTGCAGATTTTTTGTGTCCTCCTCACAATTTGCTTTCCCACCCATCTTTGTATCATTAGCAAACTTGGCAACATTGCACTCGGTCCCTTCATCCAAGTCATTAATATAGATTCTAAATAGTTGATGACCCAGCATCGATCCCTGCGGCACCCCACTAGTTACTGTTTGCCAACCAGACCCATTTAGCCCGACTCTCTGTTTTCTGTTAGTTAGCCAATCCTCTATCCATGCTAAAATATCACCCCAACCCCATGAATTTTTATCTTGTGCAGTAACCTTTTATGTGGCACCTTATCGAATGCCTTCTGGAAATCTAAATACGCCACATCCACTGGTTCGCCCTTATCCACCCTGCTCGGTACATCCTCAAAGAGCTCCAGCAAATTTGTCAAACATGATTTCCCTTTATAAAACCATGCTGACTCTGCTTCATTGAATTATGCTTTTCCAAATGTCCTGCTACTGCTTCCTTAATAATGGACTCCAGCATTTTCCCCAACCACAGATGTTAGGCTAACTGGTCTATAGTTTCCTGCTTTTTGTCTGCCCCCTTTTTTAAATAGGGACGTTACATTTGGGGTTTTCCAAACCGTTGGGACCTCCCCGGAATCCAGAGAATTTTGGTAGATTACAACCAATGCATCCACTATCTCTGCAGCCACTTCTTTTAATGTAAGCCATCAGGTCCAGGGGACTTGTCCGCCTTTAGTCCCATTATTTTACCGAGTACTACTTCTTTAGTGATAGTGATTATATTAAGTTCCTCCATCCCTATAGCCCCTTGATTATCCACTATTGGGATGTTTTTAGTGTCTTCTACTGTGAAGACTGATACAAAATATTTGTTCAATGTCTCTGCCATTTCCCTGTTTCCTATTATTAATTCCCCAGTCTCATCCTCTAGGGGACCAACATTTACTTTAGCCACTCTTTTCCTTTTTATGTACCTGTAGAAACTCTTACTATCTGTTTTTATATTAACATAAGGCTCTGGTACTTGAGACCAAATCCAATGCAAACTGATAAGATAAAAGTTTCCTCAGTCTCTATCACTGCTACATGACATAAATTTGACTGACTCAACCGAATGCTTAAGGACCAACAAGACTCACATCGCATCATGGCACAAATTAGGACTAAATCTCTCAGTGGCTGGCCAAACGGTTAGAAATGTTACATTGGCACAATGAGTGTTACTTTCTGAAACTGGAGTCGGGGTGCATTGTTGGAGCGGAGTAGAACGTGCTTTGATCGGCAACTAACCTGTGCTATCTTCGAGCTCGGAGTGTCCAAAGCGGAAAAGGGCTCCAGCCCTCAGCACTGGCATCTCTCACTTTGATGAACACCAAAAAAAAGCAAAAAAATTTATCTTGAGAAGTGGAGGGTATAATACTGCTCCATTCCTGAGGGAGGTGGAGTTCTGTCAGGTAGGTCATGCCCTCCATAAAGTCTACATCAATGAGTTCTCCCTCTTCTCCCCCAGATGGTGGGAATCTGCTGTGACCTGAATTGGCAGGAAGCCTTGGCCTCACAGATCATGACTGGATCCTTGGCAGATGATTGACGCTATGGGATTAGCACTAAATGATGTTTTGGATTGAACTTTACCTAAGATGACCTTAAGGGCGAAGAGGAAACAGATGGGGATTGATCATTACAGGGTGTCCCTTTGCATCAAAGACCCTTTGAAAGCCTGAATATCAGTGCACCGTTCGTTGCATTGTAGTGCCACCACTTCCTGACGGCTCACGTGCCCCAGGCTTTCTGCCTCGCTTTCTATCACACTTCACTTTTGTTTCTACACCAGCCAGTAGCTCACGCCTGCCCAAACAGGGCTTCCTACTTGCCAGTTTAACTTGGATGAAGACGAACTGACCGAATCTGACATGGGAAGCAGCAACAAACACAAGAACTTAACAAGAAAACGAGAGAGATGTACACAGAAAGAAGGGTTAATCGGCAGATAGAGAAGGATATTGGAAAAGTAGAGGTAGAAATTGATCATTTTATTCATTCCCTTTGACCGCACTACACCGCTGGCATTCTGAACAGACCCATTATTCATACAATTCTCCATCACACCATGGTGTCTGTATCTAAACCACACTGACCTTTGTCAGTCAGACACACTGCACAATGTGCTCAATATTGACAGGTCCTTCAAAACTACTTCAAGGTTAGGTGAAGTTGGGTGGTACGATCTGATGGTTTTTTTTAATGATGAAACTCTCTACCTGCCTACGGGATGCTATTTATTTTCAGTGGGGTGTGATAGCAAGCCCGACCCATTTGCATTTCGGTGTAAAGTAAACAGTCTTATTTATTTCTCTCTCTGATTTTGCAATCATGTTCCTTGATCGCCCTGAAATGAATTGGTTCATTGTGGAGGGTGATGCCCTGGGAGGTTTCACTGACGGTGCCGGCCTGTGAGGCAACACAGCAGAAGAATCCTTGACACTGAAAATAAAGGCCAGGCAGGTTCACGCAGCGCTGGTGCAAATCGTTATCCTGGACTTAGTTTAGAAAATAATTATTTCAAACAGATGATATTAGAAAGATATGCTGATAGGGTGAGATGAAGAGGAGTGGGAGGAGGCTCGTGTGGAGCAGAAACACCAGCACAGACCAGTGTGGCCCAATGGCCTGTTTCTGTGCTGTACATTCTATGTAACTATGGGTACTCAGAGAGGGTGTACACTCCAAATCCTGCTTTATGTCAAATGCTGACTGACCTGTTGTGCATGTGTAGCAGTCAGTTTTTAATTTCATGGCCATATAAGCTTTTATATTTTTTAGTATATTTTATAAACCACCACAGTTAGGATAAAGAGTTCAAACGTTATCCTTGCATTCTTATAGCTATGGTTTAAACATTGGACAGTTCCAAAGCTTCATGGACTTGCTCTGGCCATCTTTTGAGAGTCAGCCAGTGGCTCAGTGGGTAGCACTTTCACCTTCTGAGTGGGAAGATGGTGGGTTCAATTCCACTCCAGAGACTTGAGCACATAAATCTAGGCTGGTGCTGTCGGAAGTGCTGTCTTTTAGATGAGATATTAAACCGAGGCCCCATCTGCTCTCTCAGGTGAATGTAAAAGATCCCATGGCACTATTTCGAAGAAGAACAAGGGAGTCATCCCCGGTGTCCTGGCCAATATTTATCTCTCAATTAACATTACTAAAAAACAGATTATCTGGTCATTACCACATTGCTGTTTGTGGGAGCTTGCTGTGTGCAAATTGGCTGCCGCCTTTCCCACATTACAACAGTGACTACACTTCTTTGGCTGCAAAGCGCTTTGAGACATCTGATGGTTGTGAAAGGTAAGTCATTCTTGCTATTGAGGGAGTGCAGCGAAGGTTCACCAGACTGATTCCCGGGATGGCAGGACTGACATATAAAGAAAGACTGAATCGACTAGGCTTGTATTCAATGGAATTTAAAAGAATGAGAGGGGATCTGATAGAAACATGTAAAATTCTGACGGGATTGGACAGGTTAGATGCAGGAAGAATGTTCCCGATGTTGGGGAAGACCAGAACCAGGGGTCACAGTCTAAGGGTAAGGGGTAAGCCATTTAGGACCGAGATGAGGAGAAATTTCTTCACTCAGAGAATTGTGAACCTGTGGAATTCTCTACCACAGAAAGTTGTTCAGGGCAGTTCATTAGATATATTCGAAAGGGAGTTAGATGTGCCCCTTACGGCTAAAGGGATCAAGGGGTATGGAGAGAAAGCAGGAATGGGGTACTGAAATGCATGATTAGCCATGATCATATTGAATGGTGGTGCATATGTTTCTATGTTTCTTTTAGATTATTTTGTTTTCTTTATTTAATGCGATCTCTTTCCTTTGGGGAGCTTTCTGTTGCTCTGTTTTTCCCAGGAGCTGAGCTGATGCCAACCACAGTCACTGATCCGCTGCCCTCAACACCACTTCAGGCGCAAGAAGGAATTCGTTGACGCAAGGATCAATTGGAGTCAAGTTCACAAGAGCGCTGGGACGGGGGCTTGTCTCATTCGTGATAAACCCCTGGGAATTCAATGGATCATCGCAGTTGGGATCTCTCCCCATACTTCTCATCAACAAGCAGCGATAGATCTGGGAACCTATTGTAAATTGTTGACCAGGTCTATTACAGTTTCAGAAGCCACTCATGCCTTGGAGATAAGTGTTTGCGTGTTTGCCTCTTGGGCTGTTATGCCATTGATGTGAACGTCTTGGGCCCAATAACAAAGTACATTTTAATCCCAGCCCCCGGAGGAGAAACAATCAAAAACCTTCAACTCCAATAGAAGCACCTGCTCCAATCGCTGACCCGTCTGAGAGTGCAGACGCCCCATCAAACCCATTCGCGTCTCGCAAGGTACCTCCTCCCAAAAGGAGATATTTAATTTCCCTTTGATCTGCCAGTACCTCCCCACACCCGCGACTGAAGTGTCAGGTTGTCCCGCCACGGGCTTTGAAGCGAGTATTTGATCTTGTGTCTACACCGAGGTGTTCCGGACACAGCTAAGACATTCCGGAGGCTCCCGGCCCTGGAGACGCGGTGATAAACCCAGAGAGAATCGTGTGTGCCCGCAAATGGAAGAGTTTATGTCAATTCATTCGGAAGCTGTGGTGGGACTCGCTCGGAGATAACCAAGAGATGAGGGAAGGTGATGTATTGAAGCTGGGCGCCTTAATCTATCTCAAACCCTCTCCTAAAACCGCTCTTCCCACCTCATTCCTGCCACCTTTCGCCCTCCCCTCTCTCTCCAACACCCTTCCTCCACCCTCCCTCACACTACCAATCTCCCTCAATCCACTCTGGATAGAGCGTGGATAGATGATTGGCTAGCTAACAAAAGAGATAGTCGGGATAAATGGGTCATTTTCAGGTTGGCAAACTGTAACCAGTGGGGTGCCACAGGGATCAATGCTGGGGCCTCAACTATTTACAATCTATATTAATGACTTGGATGAAAGGACCGAGTGTAATGTAGCCAAATTTGCTGATGATACAAAGATAGGTGGGAAAGCACGTTGTGAGGAGACTGTAAAGAATCGACAAAGGGATATGGATAGGCTCAGTGAGTGGGCAAAAATTTAGCAGATGGAGTATAATGTGGGAAAATGTGGGATAATCCACTTTGGTAGGAAAAATAAAAAAGCTAATTACTATTTAAATGGGGAGAGATTACAAAATGCTGGGGGTTCTTGTACATGAAACACAAAAAGTTAGTATGCAGGTACAGCAAGTAATCAGGAAGTCAAATCGAATGTTGGCCTTTATTGCAAGGGGGATAGAGTATAAAAGTAGGGAAGTCCTGCTACAACTGTACAGGGCATTGGTAAGACCACACCTGGATTACTGCGTGCAGTTTTGGTCTCCTTATTAAAGAAGCAGGTTGATTCCTGAGATGAAGGTATTGTCATATGATGGGAGGTTGAGTAGGTTGGGCCTAAACTCATTGGAGTTTAGAAGAATGAAAGGTGATCTTATTGAAACATATAAGATTCTGAGGGGGATGGACAGGGTAGATACAGAGAGGATGTTTCCCCTCATGGGGGAATCTAGAACTAGGGGCATAGTTTCAGAATAAGGGGTCACCCATTTAAGACAGAAATGAGGAGGAATTTCTTCTAAAAGGGTCGTGAATCTTTAGAATTCTCTACCCCAGAGAGCTGTGGAGGCTATATATTTAAGGTGGAGATAGATAGATTTTTAAATGATAAAGGAGTCAAGGGTTATGGGGAGTGGGTGGGGAAATGGAGTTGAGGCCAGGATCAGATCAACCATGATCTTATTGAATGGCGGAGCAAGCTCGAGGGGCCGTATGGTCTACTCCTGCTCCTATTTCTTATGTTCTTATGTTGTGATGTTCTACCTGCACTCGCTCTCCCTCCACCACTTTTCCTCCATTTCTCTCTCTCCATCCACCATACTTCCCCCTTCAATCTCCTTCCACCCCTCTTCCTCCTTCTCTCTCCCTCCACGACTCTTAAGCCATGGGTGGCACCCTGGTCCCTGAGTCAGAAGGTTGTGGGTTCAAGTCCCAGTCCAGAGACTTGAGCACAAAAATCTAGGCTGACACTCCAGTGCAGTGCTGAGGGAGTGCTGCACTGTCAGAGGTGCCGTCTTTTGGATGAGACGTTAAACCGAGGCCCATGCAGGTGAACATAAAAGATTTGATGGCACTATTTCATAGAAAAGCAAGGGAGTTATCCCTGGTGACCTGGCCAATATTGATCCCTCAATCAACACCACTGAAACAGATTATCTGCTCATTATCGCACCGCTGTTTGTGGGAGCTTGCTGTGCGCAAATTGGCTGCTGAGTTTCCTACATTACAACAGTGACTACACTCCAAGAGTGCTTCATTGGCTGTAAAGCGCTTTGGGAGGTCTGGAGGTCGTGAAAGGCGCCATATAAATGAAAGTCGATTATTTTTATATCTCCCGCCCTCCGCCCACTCTTCCTGCACATCTCGCTCCCTCCACCCTCTCTCCCTAGACCTACTCTCCCTCCACCCACTCTTCCTCCACACCGAGCCACAGCCTCTCGCTTGCTGCATTCTGTACCCAAGGGAAAGCTCTCCGGGGCCATACCGTCTCTGTGCCCCACGGCAGGACACAACGCGTTCAACTTCACTTCTGTTGGGTGTTTCCGTGTTGTTGCTTGAATAAACAACCCTTATCTCAACTTTCCATCCCTTATCTGAATCAATCACTTCAAAAAGATACGGTTAATTGTTAATTGAAAACAGAGAAAGGGGCAACCTGTTTGCATTCGCCCTTTGAATGAAGTTTCCGCGGCGCATTAGTGGCCGCGCAGACAATTTAAGAGCAATCATTATACAGTGAATTCTGTTGATATTGCAGTCTAAAGTGTGTGTAAACAAGCCGTAGCTGGAAATAATAGGGGTGTGTGACTGGGGCATTGGGCAGGACAGTATGCGGCGCCTGCAGGAGGTTTGAAGAAGCCGCCTGTGTTTTTCTCACTGTCGATAAAATCCTGGTCAAAGTTTAACACCAGCGTGGCATGGCTCCGTGTAACTGTCCCGGGAGAACCTCCACCCAGACACGGAGCGCTCCGGCGGACAGCGAGCGCTCGCCCCCTGGTAAAAACCTGACCACGGGCGAGGATGATGAGAAGCCCCGCCGCCAGGAGTCAGAAAGCAAATCTTTGGCACTTGGAGCCCAGTCATAAAATGTTTTGGTTGGGGAGGGAAGGGGAATAATTTGATTGCAAAAGCTATAATCGGGACGAAGAAATGAGTGCGGGTCCTGTCCCAGCCTGGGGTAGATTTCAATGCGGGATTGGACTGATGAGATGCACATTTCGAATACATGCAAAGAGCAGGAACTGGCCTCACTAATAACTCTGACAGGCAACGCACTCATCTTCAACCTTGAAAAAAGACTTGCATTTATATAGCGCCGGTCACGACCTCAGGACGTCCCAACGCGCTTTACAGCCAATGAAGTTCTGTTTGGAGTGTAGTCACTGTTGTAATGTGGGAAACGCGGCAGCCAATTTGCGCACAGCAAGCTCCCACAAACAGCAATGTGATAATGACCAGATAATTTGCTTTTTTTTTAAAGTGTTGTTGGTTGAGCGATAAATATTGGCCAGGACACCGGGGAGAACTCTCCCCTGCACAAAAAATTACGAAATATCCAGGAAACGGGTTTTAAAAGCGTCTGGAAGAGAGCAGGTAGGATTTTTAATCATTTGCTAAACGGTTTTCCTCCTTCATCGGCACCCAGCGGCTGGATCCGTCGTGTCTGATTTTCAGCAGCACGTTATACGGCGGCGACATCAAAGGATTCCCTCTCTTGCAATATTCAATTCCTGTAATGTTTGTTGGAGAGGGTCCGGCCGGGAAAAAGAAACCCGCACTCACACTAAGCAACCCCCAACCCCTGCCTTTCATTTATTTAATCTTCTTTCTCTATCTCCAGAAAGATCAAACGCTACATGAGAGCACCTCACCCTAAGGAGAGAGAGGGGAGAGCGGAGTGGGGGGGGGGGGGGGGGGGGCTGCGATTTGCATCTACAAACAGCATAAATAGACGACGCCCATTTCTCCAGTCCCAGAACGAGTGCGTTCATTGGCAGTGAGTCAGAGAGAAAATGAAATAAGCGGGGGGGGGGGGGGGAGAGAGAGAAAGAAACCTTCCGACCCATATTAATTACCTAAATGCACTGGGTTGAAGTTGAGTATTTAACAAGCGAGGCAGAGACAGAGAGAAGAGAGAGAGAGACAAACTTGCTCAGCACCCAGGCTCAACAAGGCTAAGCAGATCCCACCGCTTTAGTTCAGCAATTGCACAGAACTTTAAATGTTAAGCAGATCTGCAAAGCAAGTGGATTTTTAAAAACAGGAGTATTTATTGGGGGGAGGGGGAGGGGGGTCCGAATTGTTGTGACTTGCAAATTAAAACCATTTGGGTCGCACTTTAAAAAAAATTTCCGAACTTTTGTTAGAATTTTCGTTTCTTATGTGAAGCACTGTCCCCAGATCATTCAGTGTCGTTTTGGCTGCATAGCGGGAGCAACTTGTGCAGATTTCGCTTCAAAGTGGGGTGTGTGTGTGTGTGGGGGGAAAGGATGGGCTGCAAGCGGATTTGGCAGCCGTGTCCCAGGCTGTGGCGCCCGCTGCTTTTCAGCTGCCTGGTCCTGGTGCAACTCAGCGGCCCCTCCGAGGGCAGGAAGAGCTGGAGGGCCGGCCGCCAGAACTCGCACTACCGCCGGGCGCAAGGAGCGGCCGCCCGGGAACGGGGCCAGGCGCCCGGTTGGAGCCAACAGCAGCAGCAACTTCACCCGGCGACGGCGGCAGCGGCGGCGGGCACCGAGGAGAGCTTCACCCTGGACTTTACCGCCGTCGAGGGTAACATCGACAGCTTCATGGCGCAGATCAAGAGCTTGGCTCAGTCCCTCTACCCCTGCTCCGCGCAGCGGCTCAACGATGACATGCGGCTGCACTTTCTGCTCAATTCCTCCGTCACCTGCAACGACGGGACGCCGGCGGGGTAAGGAATATTGCTGTCAGCCTGACCGGCGCCGGTAACACCGCTTTAAAACTCTCAGCCCAGGCAGCTGCCAATCGCCTGGTACAACACCCAGACAGCTAGAAGAAAAAAAAAAGCCCCCCTTTTAACCAATGCACCAGATGGTTTGTTAAAACCCGCAGGAAAAATAAAACCTGGATCAGAACTGGTGTCCCACAAAACGTGTTCAAATTGTGATGTAGCAGCATATTCCAACCCAGCTTTCAGACGCTGATTGACCTGTTGTAAATTCGCAGCAATTTATGTATTTTCTTAAAAATCCACTTTTTGGAGGGTTTATTTCCCCTTCCTCCCAAAAATCAGCTAAAGATTTGCTGGGAATTTGTGGGTTTTTGACTGGTGTCCCTGTGAAGGAGCTGTCTCCTGTCTCTGACCCCACCCCTGTCCAGGGTGTCTGCACTTTACAAACCCCTCTCCTTGTGAAACAGACCTCCTGGTCACTTTCACAAACCCCAGTGATCCCACTCCCTGTAAATCATCACTGCCATCCAAACTAACACCGCTTCAGTTCAGAGTAAATGGATGCATTGTATAATTGCTAAGACAATGTAAATCTCACCGATTGGAGTTACAAGTAACCAGTTAACCTGTTTGCCTTCTCCGGACACGAGGCATTTCTGGGGGGCCTGATATTTTAAAGTTGAGTTTCATTTAGTCATGTTTATATTAAACGCGAAAATATATATTTAAAAAAAAACCCTATGGAACTCTAGAGTAATTTGGGGCGAGCCTTGTGTGGTGGAATATCTTGTGGCCATGGAACCGGTTCTGGGATTTCTCTCTGCACTGTCACCTGACTTTAAAAAACAGGCGAATGTAATTTTCCAGACTGCAACAGTTTAACAAATTAAAGTCCACAGACTAGACGCCACTCGGTCAGCACTTGCAACCCATCAAACAGTTGTAAGGGCATGTGAACCTGTGAAACCCAGACTTTACAAGATGCACTTTTTCCAAGGGCTCGGTACAAACGCTTCTCTCTGTTATAACCAGCCCCCCCCCCCCCCCCCCCCCCCGTCCACGTTTACATCGAAATCTTTACACTCCGGGCAATAACACGGGCTGAGGTTTAACATCCCATCAGCCCAGAAAGTAGCCTCCTGAAGATTCAAGAATAACCAGCCCCAGATCCCCTTGGAACTGGGGCTCAGTGTTGCAAACGCGGGCCCCGCCACTTGGAAGGATGGATTGACTGACTGAGCCAGTCAGCAGTTGCTGTGAAGCGCTCCTCACGTTACTGCTGGGGGCGCGGGCACCGTGTCTGCACCAGCTCCGGTACTAACTGTAAAACACTCGTCTGGTGAGTTCTCCCAAACTTACACATTAGTAAAAATCCACCTTCCCACCTGATTTATATAAAAAAAACGGGATCTGACCCCTTGAGCACAGAAATTATTGGTGGGAGCTCCGAGTCCTAACTAGCTTTTACATCAAGAATACATCGATAAATGTATGTACTTTTAAAGATAGATTTCTCTTTAACCATCGATGGACTAACTAACCGAGTTATCATTGCCCTCACAGGTACTACATGAAAGAGTCAAAGGGCAGCAGACGCTGGCTAATCTTTTTGGAAGGTGAGTTTGGGGTTTTAACCAGGGTGGGTCAAGTGTTCATGTTTGGGTGAGTTTTAAAAACTTGCATTTCTGTAGCGCCTTTCTCGAAGCGTGTAGTCGCTGTTTGGAATGCACTGCACGTTCTCAGAGATTGTACCATGCGGGGACCGACAACATCGATCAGGAATTGAGTATTTGCAAAATTACAGTGCTGCATCCCACACTTGGTTTTCGTTGCGAGAGAAACTGGTCGCGTCTGTCTCACCCCAGCATTCAGCTGCCGCTGTCCACCGACAGAATTTGCAGTGACCGACAGAACACGCCTGACATACTCAGCAGGCCAGGCAACATCCGTCGGGAAAGCACCAGGTATAAAACCCCATTGCTGGTGCTTTCCGGACAGATGTCAGAATGGTTACATCATGGGAGGAGGACATTCGGCCCATCCAGCCCGTGCCGCTTCTCTGCAAGAGCACTTCAGGTTAGTGCTATGCTGCCCCACGCTGCCGAATATCTCCAGCCTTATCTGTGTTTTTTTTCCTGTATCAGATTTCCAGCACCTGCTGTAGTTTTGCTTTTGGTTGTCCTTTATAAGATTGAACATAAAAATTGGGAACATCGAATCATTGGCCTCTTTCTCTGTAATTTTCATTCAGCCCTTCGTGTCCATGTTGGTCGAAAAATATCTATCCCGTCTGATCCCGCCTTCCAGCACTTGGTCCGTAGCCCTGTGGGTTACGGCACTTCAGGTGTACACCCAAGTACTTTTTAAATGCGATGAGGGTTTCTGCCTCTGCCACCCTTTCAGGCCGTGAGTTCCAGACCCTGACAACCCTCTGGGTGAAGACACTTCCCTCATCTCCCCTCTAATCCTTCTACCAACGACTTTAAATCTATGCCCCCTGGTTATTGACCCCTCTGCTAAGGGAAACGGTCCATCCTATCCACTTTCTAGGCCCCTCATCGTTTTATATACCTCAATAAGATTTCCCCTCAGTCCACTCTGTTCATAAGTAAACAACCCTAGCCTATCCAATCTTTTCTCAGGAGTCGGCCATTCAGCCTCTTGAGTCTGCTCCGCCATTCAATAAGATCATGGCTGGTCTTCTATCTCAACTCCACCTTCCTGCCCGATCCCCATATCCCTCGATTCCCTTAATATCCAAAAATCTTATCTATCTCAGCTTTGAATATACGCAACACTAGCACTGGTACCGAATCAGTTCACCCCAGGTCCACAAAGTCCTTACTTACTGTGTTATGTTGCCTGCTCCCAGTTGCACTTTCTCATTTGCATCGGATCCAACCCGGATTTAGATTTCTAAAACCCGAATGACAGTTGCAAATTTTATTTCAAACAGAGAAGGAAAGTGCAATTTGAAAATACACAATATTTTGAAAACAATTTGATATGATAATCGAAATAATGTAAAAAAAAAGTCCATTGAACGGTTTACTGAGAGATGCACAATTCATTGGTGAACTGTATATCTGCAGGATGGATCTGTCAGGTAATGGACAATATTTCTGCCAGGAATCCAGCCATTAAACTGGTGGTCATTTCCTTTCATTTATATCCTAACTCGCACCAAGTCCTGCTCACCCATCACCCCTGTGCTCACTCACCTACACATTGGCTCCCGGTTAAGCAACGCCTTGATTTCAAAATTCTCATCCTCGTTTTCAAATCCCTCCATGGCCTCACCCCTCCCTATCTCTGTAATCTCCTCCAGCCCCACAACCCTCTGAGATCTTTGCGCTTCTCCAATTTTGGCCTCTTGCGCACCCTGATTTTAATCGCTCCACCACTGGCTGTGCCTTCAGCCGTCAACATAGAAACATAGAAAATAGGTGCAGGAGTAGGCTATTTGGCTCTTCGAGCCTGCACCATAATTCAATGAGATCATGGCTGATCATTCCCTCAGTACCCCTTTCCTGCTTTCTCTCCATACCCCTTGATCCCTTTAGCCATAAGGGCCATATCTAACTCTCTCTTGAATATATCCAATGAACTGGCATCAACAACTCTCTGCGGTAGAGAATTCCACAGGTTCACAATTCTCTGAGTGAAGAAGTTTCTCCTCATCTCAGTCCTAAATTGCTTTCCCCTTATCCTTAGACTGTGACCTCTGGTTCTGGACTTCCCCAATGTCAGGAACATTCTTCCTGCATCTAACCTGTCCAGTCCCGTCAGAATTTTATATGTTTCTATGAGATCCCCTCTCATCCTTCTAAACTCCAGTGAATACAGACCCAGTCGATCCAGTCTCTCCTCATATGTCAGTCCTGCCATCCCGGGAATCAGTCTGGTGAACCTTCGCTGCACTCCCTCAATAGCAAGAATGTCCTCAAGGCCCTAAGCTCTGGAATTCCCTCTCTAAACCTCTCCGCCTCTCTACCTCGCTTTCCTCCTTTAAGACGCCCCTTAAAATCTACCTCTTTGACCAAGCTTTTGGGCACCTGTCCTAATATCTCCTTTTGTGGCTTGGTGTCAAATCTTGTCTATTTTATGCTCCTGTGAAGTGCTTTGGGATGTTTTACTATAAGTGAGCTCTATAAATGCAAGAGGTAGATTGACCAGTTCCTTTTTTACATCAGTTTTCTTTAGTTATCCTTCCATCTGGGGAATGATTCCACAGGGAGCAGGCCCTGTAACATCTTGGCCATGCTTGGTATGTTACCCTGGACACTGAATGACAGAGGGCAATTTGTGGAGGAATAAGCCCTCCAGGCGTTTGCAAACCTGTTGGGTGGGTGGTTTGATGGAGAGATTGTAAGGTCCTTCTGAATGGATGGAACAAGCTAAATTGGACCCAACAACCTTCTTCCTAGGTTTCGATCTTGTGATTTTATAATCCTGTGGGGAACATGTCCAATCTGCCCCTACCGAGCAGACAGATGCTTAGGCTGACTGTAATGACCCCAATGTAATATCAATTATAAGAACATAAGAAATAGGAGCAGGAGTAGGCCATACGGCCCCTCTAGCTTGCTCCGCCATTTAATAAGATCATGGCTGATCTGATCATGGACTCAGGTCCACTTCCCTGCCCGCTCCCCATAACCCTTTATTCCCTTATCGGTTAAGAAACTGTCTATCTCTGTCTTAAATACATTCAATAACCCAGCTTCCACAGTGCTCTGAGGCAGCGAATTCCACAGATTTACAACCCTCAGAGAAGAAATTCCTCCTCATCTCAGTTTTAAATGGGTGGCCCCTTATTCTAAGATCATGCCCTCTAGTTCTAGTCTTCCCGATATGTGGAAACATCCTCTCTGCATCCACCTTGTCAAGCCCCCTCATAATCTTAGACGTTTCGATAAGATCACCTCTCATTCTTCTGAATTCCAATGAGTAGAGGCCCAACCTACTCAACCTTTCCTCATAAGTCAGTCCCCTCATCCCCGGAATCAACCTAGTGAACCTTCTCTGAACTGTCTCCAATGCAAGTATATCCTTTCGTAAATATGGAAACCAAAACTGCACGCAATATTCCAGATGTGGCCTCATAGCTATAGCTATAGCAAGACTTCCCTGCTTTTATACTCCATCCCCTTTGCAATAAAGTCCAAGATACCATTGGCCTTTCTGATCACTTGCAGGCAGGGAAGTGGAGCTGAGTCCATGATCAGATCAGCCATGATCTTATTGAATGGCGGAGCAGGCTTGAGGGGCAGCATGGCTTACTCCTGCTCCTATTTCTTATATTCTTATGTTCTTACATGTTGATGGGTGGAAGATGCCTGTGCGTGGATTTTTTTAACGTGTGGTGACCGTTGCACACCAGCCACCACACGGGCTTGACAGAGCTAGGTCTTGGTCCCGTGGCAAGGATTGACCAAGACGACTGGAGACCTGCTTTGCTGCACGGACCTAGTGCGCGCACATATCACAGTGTAGGCTGGCCTGTGCTGCCCCTGGGCCCTCGCCTCTCCTGGGCCCCGATCACGTCCCGCTACAATCTATCGATGCTCCTTCGCCCTGACCTCACCGCTCCTCTGCTGCTGTACCTGCCCACACTCCAATCAGCGAACTTAATTTTGGTGACGTCCAATCCAGTCGCCCCTCTCCAAGCCATCGCCCTCCTGCACCAGCTCACACTGCTCCCTGAAGCGGCCTCCACGCTGCTCCTGGGCCGCTATTCCTCCGCTCCTTTTATGGCCCCGACCTGCGGCTGGTGGTTTCTCACAGGTTGGGGCCTCCACGCTGACCTCCATTCCTATTTACACCTCTTCTAGACCCATCTTTTGTTCGTTACTTGGCCCATTACCACCCCATTTTGCAGTGCACCATTATCCCTTTTATCATTTAATCTCTCCTGCCTTCCACCCTATCACAGACCATCCCTGTTGTTCGTCCACCCTCCCTTCCCTGTCTCTGTACTTGCTTAAAACCTGTTATATATCTAACAGATGCTGCCTGACCTGCTGAGTATTTCCAGTATTGTCTGTTTTTATTTCAGATTTCCAGCATCCGCAGTATTTTGCTTTTGTGATGCTGTAGCACTGTATATTGGAGAGAGTTAATGGAGCATTAGTGTGTCCTGCTTTTTGAAGCAAAAGATTTCAGATTTGGTACTGAGCATATTTTAATTCATCAATTGTGGTTGTTGATTTAGAGATTTAAAGTTTATTCATTTTGGGATGGTTTTGTAAAATGTGCCAGGGGAGCCTATAATTGGTAACACACCGTTGACTTCAGTATGTTCCATTTATTGTATTAATCTCGTGTGCCAATTTAAGAAGAGGACTTCAAATCAATCTGATAAAGTACTAGGAAAAGAAAAGAAATGCAATAGAAACACAACTGAACATTGGCTGAACGCCTTTAGACCTCTTAGCCATGGGAACCGGGGATGTATTGGGGCTTCCTTCACTGTCTGTGGGTTGGCTGGGGATCTGCTCCCAGGGTGTGGATCTGTCACATGCTGACAAGCTTGCTGTGTGTTTCCAGAATTTTCAATGTCTCTCCTAGATTTCAACGACAGGCAACTCTCGATTATCCGGGTCCCTCGGGGAATTGGGCTGTGCCGGGTAAACGATTTCTCCGTTAGAGCGAGTTGACATTACAGTTCATGCTTACAGTACTGCACGTGTGCTCTAACCAATAGCTGTAGCGCATCTTCTAATCCTTGAATTCTAGTTCTCTCGATCTGAAGACCATTAGGCTTGTTGATTACTCCCTGTAAGTGTTCGCGGCAAGTGGAGGCTCGACAGAGGCAGCAGCGGGAGCTGAGGCAAGGCAGAGCGCTTAGAAGCAAGGGTCAACAGGCAACATTCGAAAGGAACCTCAGAGTTTCAAAGCGACATCACACACACGGAATTTTAAATGCCGTTACAATGGTTTTCCGTTGCATCCATGTGCGGATAATCGAGAGTTGCCTGTACTTGCAGTTTTTTTTTTTAACATTTTGCCCCATTTTTCTTCCTGTATCTTTTCACCACCGACTTACCTACACTAAATACGCTGTTCTTTTGGTTGTCTTGTAGAGATGATCACACTAAATGCACCGGTTTTCCTAAAAAGCCCTGTTTGGGCATTCAAGCCAGTCTTTCCTCCTCTTCCTCCCTGCCCCGCCCAGTTTTTTTTTTGTTCATAATTAAAGGCCTCACTTATCTTCCAGCTCCCAGTTCTGACGAGGAGTTTGCACCCAAGTCTTTTCTCTTTTTGTTTTGACGTTGAAGGTCTTGTTGTTTTTATTGATAGACTTTCAGCATTCGCAGCCTTTCGATAGGGTACAGGGTGCATCTTGTAGGGATCCTAACGCATTAGTCGTATCGCACTGCTTGTCCTATTCTTGCATATTGATTTTGCCGTTTGTTTTTACTCACTTAGGGGGCTGGTATTGTTTCAGCAAAGAGAACTGTGACACTCGATACGACACCATGCGCCGGTTAATGAGCTCCACCAACTGGCCTCGCAGTAAAACAGGTTAGTGCCGGCAATGACGGCTTGCACATCGCACTATTGGCTTAGACAATAAAGGGAAAACACTGATGAAGAATAAAGCATTAAAATAATCTTTTTGAGATCCATTAGATCTGTGGTATGGTTATTCAGTGAGTTATATGACCAAATGCCTGTGGAAATAAGTCAATATTGGACAAGGCCCCAGCAGTCACCTAACATAATAAGTCAATGCACTCATACCCTACCCCTTTAAAAAATATCCATAATCATATATAACATATTTATATTTATAGTTTTAAAAAATTCGTTCTGGGATGTGGCGTCGCCAGCAAGGCCGGCATTTATTGCCCATCCCTAATTGCCCTTCAGAAGGTGGTGATGAACCGCCTTCTTGAACCGCTGCAGTCCGTGTGGTGAAGGTGCTGTTAGGGAGGGAGTTCCAGGATTTTGATCCAGCGACGATGAAGGAACGATGATATATTTCCAAGTCAGGATGGTGTGTGACTTGGAGGGGAACCTGCAGATGATAGCGCTCCTGTGAAGCGCCTTGGAACATTTTACTATGTTAAAGGCACTATATAAATACAAGTTGTTGTTATATGCAGGGACTGTATAGTGCTTTGGGCACTTGGATGGGATAAAGGACGACTTGCACTCACTCTTTCTCCCCCTTCTCTCTCCTCTCCTGTGCTCTTGCTGGCTGCATAGCTACTATGAGAGGTGATCTTATTGAAACATATAAGATTTTGAGGGGGCTTGACAGGGTAGATGCAGAGAGGGTGTTTCCCCTCGTGGGGGAATTTGGAACTAAGGGGGCATAGTTTCAGAATAAGGGGTCGCCCATTTAAAACGGAAATGAAGAGGAATTTCTTCTCTCAGGAGGTTGTGAATCTTTGGAATTCTCTACCCCAGAGAGCTGTGGAGGCTGGGTCATTGACTATATTTATGGTGGAGATAGATTTTTGAACGATAAGGGAGTTGAGGATTATGGGGAGCGGGCAGTGAAGTGCAGTTGAGGCCAAGATTAGATCAACCATGATCTTATTGAATGGCGGAGCAGGCTCGAGGGGCCAAATGGCCTACTCCTGCTCCTATTTCTTATGCCAGTGAGCTTTCCACAGTATCCTAGAATCAGTCAACCTAGTGACTAATGGGTGGGGTCCACAGCAGAAAACTCCCCACAATTTGGTGCAGATTGGCATTCATTTGCAACCTCACTGAGAGACACTACAGAACATGCAAATGTGCCATCCATTTGTAGCTAAATGTCCCATCATTCAGCTGGATTGTGCCCGATCATATTATAAGCGGTAACGTAGTGGTTATGTTACTGGTCTAGTAATCCTGAGGCTGGACTAATGATCCAGAGATGTGCGTTCAAATCCCACAACAGCAGCTGGGGAATTTAAGTTCAATTAAATAAACCTGCAATTATTTAAAAAAAAGGCTAATATCAGTAATGGTGACCGTGAAACTATTGGATTGTCGTAAAAACCCATCTGGTTCACTAATGTCTTTTTATGGAGGGAAATCTGCTGCCCTTACCTGGTCTGGCGTATATGTGACTCCAGCCCACAGTAATGTGGTTGACTCTTAACTGCCCTCTGAAATGGCCCAACAAACAATCAGTTGTTTCAAGGGCAATTAGGGATGGGAAATAAATGCTGGCCTTGCCATCGAAGCCCACATCCCATGAATATAAAAAAAAACAAGAGCCTGTACTGAGAAATGCTGCACCCCCAGCCGGGACTTTTCTAATCGCTAAAATCCATGGTTGGAATTTCCTGATGTGCACTACCAGCATGCACAAGGACTGACCATAGTCTCTTTATATTCCTGACAACCCTCACCACTTTTAAGAGATGGTTGGATGGGCACTTAAAGTGCAGTAACCTGCAGGGTTACGGACCTAGAGCTGGTATTTGGGATTAGACTGGATGACCTTTCGTTGGCCGGCGCAGATATAATGGTAAGTACTGCAGGGAATAGAATCCGGCCAGGGTGATCTGGACTAGTTTCGATCACCTGGATGGGTCGGAGAGGAATTTTCCCAGATTTTTTCTCCCGAAATTGGCCTGGGTTTTTATCTGGTTTTTGCCTCTCCCAGGAGATCACATGTCTCCGGTTGGGGTAGAATGTAGATGCTTTTATATAAGGGGTGTTGCAGTAGTGTGGGGTGGACTGGTTGGGCTGGGTGCTCTTTGCCTTTCCGTCATTGTTCATGGGTTTGTATGTAACCTTTAGGGCTGCTGACCAAGGGTCATGTGGCTCTTTGTCGGCCGGCGCGGACACAATGGGCCGGAATGGCCTCCTTCTGCGCTGTAAAATTCTGTTTCTAAGTCTAAACACTGGTGTCCATCAAAATGTTCCAGCAAATATCAATGAAATGCGGTGTGTTGACAAATCGACATTTAGCACGCGGACCTGACCTTTCTATGGGCTTTTATTTCAACAGGAACTGGGATCCTATCTCCTCAGCCAGAAGAAAACCCTTACTGGTGGAACGCTAATATAGTGTAAGTTTTGGTGAACTCAATTAAACAAGACAGAAAGACGTGCATTTATACAGCGCCTTTCACAAGCACCGGACATCCCAAAGCGCTTTACAGCCAATGAAGTGTAGTCACCGTTGAAATATAGGAAACGTGGCAGCCAATTTGCGCACAGCAAGCTCCCACAAACAGCAATGTCTGTTTTTTGTTATGTTGATTGAGGGATAAATATTGGCCAGGACACCAGGGATAACTCCCCTGCTCTTCTTCGAAATAGTGCCATGGGATCTTTGACATCCACCTGAGAGAGCAGACGGGGCCTCGGTTTAATGTCTCATCTGAAAGACAGCATCTCCAACAGTGCAGCACCCCCTCAGCACTGCACAGGTGCGTCAGCCCAGATTTTTGCGCTCGAGTCCCTAGAGTGGGACTTGAACCCACAACCTTCTGCCTCAGAAGTGAGGGTGCTACCCCACTGAGCCACAGCCGAACCAAAAATGGAAAAGCTGCATTGTGTAACTATTTGAGCACAACATTGTAAAACTAAAACGCACTCACTCACTGGGAAAATGCAGTATCTGGTTTGGTACGGAATAATACAAAGCAGGACGATCCTGGCTTCAATTACACTTCCGTGCTGGGTCAGTTGATCATAGCTGAGGCCGGGGTGAAGGCATTAGAATTGGCCTTAGCATCCCTTGGATGGTGAAGGAAAGAATGAGCTAGGGGGCGTGTTCCTGCTCCTGACTGCTGTGCTTTCCCGAGTGAACAATGGGTGAGGATAAGATGGGGCTCACCTGTGACTCCCCTCACAGTTAGCTGTCCTGCCAGCACTCACCGGCTAGACACACAGGAAGAACACTCATTTGGGTAGAGGTGCTAGAGGGCTGATGTTATACCCCAGCAGGAATTGGCACCTTTTGGGTGCAGAGGGGAGCAAGGAAATTAGGAAAAATACTGAACAACATAATCCTGTTAATCACAATAGACCTGAGAAAAAAAATGTTGCTTAGAACCACATTGCATATACCAGGACTGACATACCTGCAGCATAACTAAGACCTCTTATTTCCACCTTCGTAACATCGCCCGTCTCCGCCCTTGCCCCAGCTCATCCGCTGCTGAAGCCCTCATCCATGCCTTTGTTACCTCTTTACTTGACTATTCTAACGCACTCCTGGCTGGCTTCCCACATTCTACCCTACGTAAACTTGAGTTCACCCCAAATTCTGCTGTCCATATCCTAACTTGCTCCAAGTCTGGCTCACCCATCACCCCTGTGCTCGCTGACCTACACTGGCTCTCGGTTAAGCAAACACCTTGATTTCAAAATATTCATCCTTATTTTCAAATCCCTCCATGGCCTCGCCCCCTCTCTATCTCTGTAATCCCCTCCAGCCCCACAAACTCCCGAAATATCTAATTCTGCCCTCTTGAGCATCCCTGATTATAATTGCTCAACCATTGGTGGCCATGCCTTCTGTTGCCCCAAGCTCTGGAATTTCCTGCCTAAACCTTGCCGCCTCTCTAACTCTCTTTCCTCCATTAAGACACTCCTTAAAACCATCCTCTTTGACCAAGCTTTTGGTCACCTGCTGTAATTTCTTCTTATGTGGCTCGGTGTCAATTTTTTTGTCTTATAATACCCCTGTGAAGACGTTGTACTATGTCAAAGGCGCTATATAAATACAAGTTTTTGTTTTTGTTGACTACAGCATTCCGATCTCGGGAACCAAATGGGAACTTGTTATAAATTAGCTTGCATTCTCGTTGAGACTTTGGCAATGTTAGGATTTCTTATGCTGGGATTGGTGGAAAACACACCAAAGTATGGCATGTAATCATGCCAGCAAGTCCTGTGTTATGGGAAAGCCGCACAATATAGATAACGAGTATCAGTACAGGGCAGGAGATATAACCTGGTGCATCATCTCACCTCATTTGCAGGTTATTTTTCTGCCTCTGTCTATTGACCCTCTGCACTACTCACCATCCGGGACACAGGCAGTGGAGACCTGCTGCATGACCATGAGTCTGTCCTGCTTTTTGAGATGTTGAGAGATTCAAAGGGAGTAAGTAGCAGGGTGAATGGTCCTGTCGATTTTCCTTCTCTCCATGTGGTGAAGGGACTATTTTTCAGTCCCACTCCCCTCCCCTCCCCAACAGTCACTTTGCTGAAATCTGGGACTGACTGGCTCTGTAGGGGAATCCTAAGCATGAGTGTGTGATCTGCATTTATTCCCACTCATAAGCAACTGGGTTGCACTGCAAATATTATTTCCACCAGAATCATTTTATCAAGCACATCGACTAACTGCATTTTGTTTCACATTTCAGTTTCATCCCTTATTGCTCAAGTGATGTTTGGAGTGGAGCTTCCCAGAAATCAGAGAAAAGTAAGCTTTCGTTTGCCTCCTCTTGCAGAATTCATCCTTGTAGAACTTAATTGGAGTTGGTCGAATGGCTTAATGAGTAAATTCACTACCTGGAGTGGTTCTGAGCCACACAGATTCGGAAGGTCTCGGGTTTTGATAATTGATCTGAGCTCAGTTAGCCGATCGTGGCCAGGGCAGTGGAGGGGCCACTACAGGTGAAGGTAGTGTCCTTGGGTTAAGGCTCCGACTATTGATTGAGGTCCAGTGTCCACTATCGGGAAGCCTGTGTGTGTGGGCGTGTGTGTGGGTGCTGTTTTGGCGCAGAATCAGACTTGGCTGTGATGTCTTCCGAGTTCAAATAACCTGCCAACGGGTCGTTGCGAAGGGTCACATGTGAAGAATGGTCATTTTGGTGAAGGTGCTGGAGGTGCCATGAACTGAGCCCATCGAACCACAGAAATTTACAGCACTGAAGTAGACCGTTTAACCATTTAAATAAAAAAAGCTGGTATCAGTAAATGTGACCATGAAGCTGTCGGATTGTCATAAAAACCCAAACTGATGCACTGATGCCCTTTAAGAAATTAAACCTGCCGTCCTTACCTGGTTGGGCCTATATGTGACTCCAATCCTACACCAACGTGGTTAACTCTTAACTGCCCTCGGAAGTGGTATAACAAGACATCCAGTTGCCATCACCGTCTCAGGGCAGCTAGGGATGGGTAGCAACACCCGCAAAATAATATCTGTGCCAACTCTTTGCTAAAGCAATCCTAAACTAATCCCACTGCTCTCTCCACATAGTCCCTATAACCTTCCTTTGCTTCAAATATTTATCCACTTTTCCCTTCAAAGATGCCGTCGTCTCGATTTCAACAACTCCCCGTGGCAAAGCAACAACTCTCTGCATAAATCCATTTTTCCTAATCTCTCACTCTCTTGGTGATCATTTTAAATAGCCTTTCCCCCATTCACTCTATCGAAACCTCTTAAACTTTTAACAATCAACATTGAGTTTCTTTTAGCCTGCTCTTATTCCACTAGATATAGTCCCATGGTTCCTGCCCCCAATTGCTATCCAATGGTCCCTATTGGAAAGTCTGTGTGTGTGCGTGTGTGTGTGTGTGTGTGAATGTTGTGTCAGGAGATGATTAGACTTGGCTTTGATGTCTCACGAGGTCAAATAGCTACCAGCGTCACCTTGAGCGGTCAAGTAGGAAGAATAGCCACTTTGGTCTTTGCTACCCTGTATTAGTCAGTGCCTTCAGGAGAGGGAGAGGAGACAAACGAAAAAGTCGGATGTTACTGTACGAGCCTGTCCCAGTGTAATGTGCACTCACTGTCCTCTGCCTATTGTTTGTTGAAGGTGAATACGCTTTCATGGGAGCACTGATAATACAAGAAGTTGTCAAAGAGCTGTTAACTAAAGGCCTTGAGAATGCAAAGATTCTCCTGCTAGCAGGAACCAGGTATGTTGTTTGGGTTTTCGGGGTCCCAGTGCCGAGACTCCCTCCTCCTTTGAGATGTACTCGGATAAGATCAAATGCTCCTTTGAGATGAAAGTGAATTCCGTGTAGAAAACTGCGTTCAGTCCCTGCAGTGCGAGTTATCTTGGCTAGGATCAAATCCTATTTTGCATCTCAAACACTGCCCACGGTCATTAAAGATTAAATTCCATACCATCTCACCCTACCATGGCAACTTGATAAGGATGTTGATTGATTAATCATTGCTGCAAATCAATCAAACAGTTAGCGGCCATTGTTTTTTTTCTCTTTCCATCAACTTCCTTCCCTGTCCGTGCCCTACCCCCCCACCCCACTCTTCCTCTGAAGTTATTAACTCCTCTCTGGGGTAGAATTCCACAAATCTGCTATCACAGTCAAATTGCCATTCCTCAAGCACAAACCTAGACAGAGAATGTTGGCGGGTTATTCATCCAATGTTGGGCGAGAGCACAACTTAGCTAACCCAAATGTTTGTACAAGGATATAAAAGGATATGGAGCCAAGGCGGGTGGGTGGAGTTAAGATACAGATCAGCCAACGATCTCATTGAATGGCGGAACAGGCTCGAGGGGCTGAATGGCCGACTCCTGTTCCTATGTTCACAGGCACACTTCCAGCAATGATCCCAGATAAAAAGCAGGAGCGGGCAAGCTGGATGACTTCATCCTCTCAAACCCTCCCTTGCTTCTTGCTGTTTGAAATCTGCTAACTCAGGAACCTTGGACTGAACCAAT
Organism: Pristiophorus japonicus; assembly: GCF_044704955.1. Classification (NCBI taxonomy): domain Eukaryota; kingdom Metazoa; phylum Chordata; class Chondrichthyes; family Pristiophoridae; genus Pristiophorus; species Pristiophorus japonicus. The sequence goes on along the minus strand of NC_091992.1, from coordinate 126,372,027 downwards.
GTTCATCCTACTCTCTGCAGATTAGCTGCTTACTGCCACTAACCAGCTTAACCGTTAGGTGAGCTCACCATTACTGCTTTTCTGAGATGAGATGAAAGTGAGGTCAATGTCCATAGAATTTTTGAAGCTATAAGGCTATTTATAACTCGGTTGTGTCACAAATCAACCTTCTGCGCTATCCATTTAGCTGGAGTTTGAAACAGTGGAGCTGAGTGGTCACATGGCGATTGTAGGGTGGGATAAATGACCGGGTAAATGGGCTATTCATACGTTTAAACTTCTTGCAACGTTGCAATTTCAAACGGTTGCAATGGATTTCTTAAGCCACCTTTGTAAAGTGGAGCGTGTAATTTGCAATATGGAAGGGGGCACAGTAATGATGGTTTGGTCGGTTCTGATGTTCTGCTGCATATTTCTGTCAATCCTTTCTTCCTCTCATTTGCAGCACACACATTCAACACATTGAGTAACCGTTCAGGAAGGCAGTGCAGGTAAAAACAAAAATACCAGGCAGGATGCTGAAACTGTTGCCGCAAGGTGGGGAGGTACAAGCATGAAATTTCTTTCCATTTCACGGGGAAATGTGGAAAAGGGGCAATCGATTTGAAGTGGTCATATAATAGCAGCCAATAAACAATGTAGTCTTTATATAGACTTTAGCTATCAGCTACTATGAAAACAGTACATCTAGTGCACATTTCTTACTGTTAGGAACACAGAAACAGGAGGAGGCCATTCAGCCCCTCGAACCTGTTTTGCCATTCGGTTAGATCGTGGCTGATCTGTAATTTAACTCGCTCTACCTGCCTCGGTTCTGTAACCCTTAATACCCTTGCCCAACAAAAACAATGTTGTATGTCACACTTCAGGTAAAAGTATAAAGAAACAAAAAGCAACTCTCCAGAAACACATGGCTCTGGTTGGGGTGGAGTGTAGAATGTTTCGGTGTAAGGGGTGTCGCAGTTGTGTGGGGCGGACTGGTTGGGCTGGGTGCTCTTGACCTTTCTGCCATTGTTCATTGTTCATAGGTTTATATGTAACCTTCAGGGCGGCTGACCGAGGGCCTTTGGCTCTTTGTCGGCCGGCGCGGACACGATGGGCCGAAATGGCCTCCTTCTGCGCTGTAAATTTCTATGTTTCTAAACGCAAAATATTGGAATCAGGAAGTCTTCAGCCTCTTAACTGGGCTCTGTATCGACTTTCCCAGTGTTTACTTAACAAGTAAACTTTGTAGCTTTAAAGGAACATATTAAGTGGTATAATGTTTCCTGACCTTATCAAACAGTGCAAGCTCTATGAGCAGTGCCACAGGAGTTTTGCTATTATAAAAAATGGTGTGTCTTGCATGCCTTTCAATATCCATCTCCTTGAAAAAATACAACAACGGCATTCATTTGATACAAGGCCAGAATGCCTGTAATCTTTACCAACCACACTTACAAAAAATACCCAAAAGGGTTATGACTTTTTAAGGCAGAAGGACAATAAAGTTTTGACCTCACCCATCGCAGGTGAAATCAACTTGCTGAAATCAGTTGAATCAGCACAAACTGAGAATGGATCCTGTGCTGAGTGCTAACCTTATCAGCAGAGAACAGTGTGAGGTTTGTAGGCACAGATAGCAGTCTTCAACTGCAGCACTGTGCAAAAAGATTCACCAACAATGCCCTGAGCTGCTTCCTGCAGCCACTGAGCAAAACTTAGTTCTCTTTGCTCGTGTTGGCAAAGTATGTGATCTATGTGCCACAGGAAAGGGTGGCATATTAAAACCTCAACGTGTTCGCACACTGTGACTAAAGACACTTTTATGGGTTGACGCGCATTTACCAAATCAAATAGAAAATAATTCAACAGAAATTACGTACAACGAAAGCATACTTGTGCGTGGTACTGAGATTTGGCCATTGTAATATAATTGTAAAGCCCAGGGGGCGAAATTGTCCCCACCCCAATTGAGGGCGGTAACTTTCCGGGGCTGGGACTTCCATTGCCCGGCCTGGATGCCCCGCCCTCGATGCGGAATTGGGCCGACCGCTCCTCAAAGGAAGCGGAGCGCGGTCTCTGGTGCATGATGGCGGTCCGGACCAAACCAGGACCGCCATGGTCGAGCCAACCCGCAAGTTGACTGCCGAAAAAAGATTCCCCCGCGGGGCATTAAGGGGTCGGTGCGGGGGTCACCGTGTATGGCGATGACGTCATCGCTGGTTGCGTGGCGGACCCAGGCTGCTATCCGCGGGATAATGCGCTGCCAAGGCAGTGCCTCCAAAACCTCTGGGGCAATTTCCCGGGGGGGGGGGGGGGGCGGGAGCGCCCCACTCCCTCCGGGTGAAAACTGCCCGCAGCTACCAGCGGGGCTATAAAAAGGGGCAATTTCGCCCCTGAGAGCTTCAGTGATTGTCTTTTCCTTCATCACACTGATGTGACTTGTTAGTGTCCTCGATCAGGCCAACATCCCCAGCATCGAAGCACTGACCACACTCGACCAGCTCCACTGGGCGGGCCACATTGTTCGCATGCCTGACACAAGACTCCCAAAGCAAGCGCTCTACTCAGAACCCCTACACGGCAAGCGAGCCCCAGGTGGGCAGAGGAAACGTTTCAAGGACACCCTCAAAGCCTCCTTGATAAAATACAACATCCCCACCGACACCTGGGAGTCCCTGGCTAAAGACCGTCCTAAGTGGAGGAAGAGCATCCGGGAGGGCGCTGAGCATCTCGAGTCTCGTCGCCAAGAGCATGCAGAAAACAAGCGCAGGCAGCGGAAGGAGCGTGCGGCAAACCAGTCCCACCCACCCTTTCCTTCAATGACTGTCTACCCCACCTGTGACAGAGACTGTAATTCCTGTAGTGGACTGCTCAGTCACCTGAGAACTAATTTTTAGTGGAAGCAAGTCTTTCTTGATTTCGAGGGACTGCCTATGATGATGATGATGTGACTTGAGATTGGCAATTAAATAGAACGGGTGATCAAATCTGCATTCCAATGCTGTGTGGCACTAAGTGTTGGTGTTTAAATGTGAATATAGAACAGTTAATCTAACACAGGGGCCCCAAGTTTCCACACGATAAAAAACGGGCGCCCCTCCGAGCTGGGCGCCCGTTTTTCGTGCCGAAAATGGCGCCGGAAAAAAAACGCGCGATTCTGGAGCGCCCTGCAGCTCCATGTCTGCTTGGCGCGGCGCCCAGGGGGGCGGAGCCTACCACTCGCGCCGATTTTGTAAGTGGGAGGGGGCGGGTACCATTTAAATTAGTTTTTTTCCTGCCGGCAACCCTGCGCGTGCGCGTTGGAGCGTTCGCGCAGTGTGAAGGAAACATTGGCACTCGGCCATTTTTGTAGTTCTTTGTAGTTGTTTAATTTTTGAACATTTTTTAATAAAAGCACATTGCCATCAGCACATCAGCACTGAGGCTTCTTGCAGCAGTGAGAAGGCTGCAGGAAGCCTCAGAAAGTTGAGGCAGCCGTTTCCCTCCCCCCCCCCCCCGTCGGGAACGGCTGCCTCCTCTCTTCCCCCCCCCCCCCCCCCCCTGCAGCATTCTCCCTGGCTGAAACACTTTCACACAGGTAGGAAGATGGTTTATTTAATCTTTTCTTTGCTTATAAATTTTTATTCAGGTTGGATTTATTTGTATAATATTTGTATAAGTATGAATAAGGATTTATTATAGAATTTAATGACTTCCCTTCCCCCCCCCCTCCCCACCTCGTTCTGGACGCCTAATTTGTAACCTGCGCCTGATTTTTTAATGTGTAGACAAGGTTTTTTCAGTTCAACAAAAATCTTCACTTGCTCCATTCTAAGTTAGTTCGGAGTACGTTTTCACTGTGGAAACTTTGAAATCAGGCGTCAGTGGCCGGACACGCCCCCTTTTGAAGAAAAAATTCTGTTCCAAAGTGAAACTGTTCTAACTGACTAGAACTGCAGAAAAAAAAATGTGGAGAATTGCAATTTCTAAGATAGTCCGTTCTCCACCAGTTGCTCCTAAAAATCAGGTGCAAATCATGTGGAAACTTGGGCCCAGGGAATCTAGTTGCTTTTCTACCATCTTTATTCTCTCATATTACAAATTGTAATTTGTGGCATACTCCTTAGCATCTGTTTAGTTAGAATGGGAACCTATGCAGGGAGACAGAGGGAAATAAAATGGGGGCAGAAGCAAAAGATAGAAAGGAGAATAGTAAAAGTGAAGGGCAGAGAAACCCAAGGCAAAAATCAAAAAGGGCCACATTACAGCAAAATTCTAAAGGGACAAAGTGTGTTAAAAAGAGAAGCCTGAAGGCTCTGTGCCTCAATGCGAGGAGTATTCGTAATAAGGCGGATGAATTAACTGGGCAGGCAGCTATTAACGATTATGATATAATTGGGATGATGGAGACATGGCTCCAGGGTGACCAAGGCTGGGAACTCAACATCCAGGGGTAGTCAACATTCAGGAAGGATAGACAGAAAGGAAAAGGAGGTCGGGTAGCATTGCTGGTTAAAGAGGAAATTAATGCAATAGTAAGAAAGGACATTAACTTGGATGATGTGAAATCTGTATGGGTAGAGCTGCGGAATACCAAAGGGCAGAAAACGCTAGTGGGAGTTGTGTACAGACCACTAAACAGTAGTGAGGTTGGGGATGACATCAAACAAGAAATTAGGGATGCGTGCAATAAAGGTACAGCAGTTATCATGGGTGACTTGAATCTATATATAGATTGGGTGAACCAAGTTGGTAGCAATGTGGTGGAGGAAGATTTCCTGGAGTGTATTAGGGATGGCTTTCTAGACCAATATGTCGAGGAACCAACTAGAGAGTTAGCCACCCTAGACTGGGTGTTGTGTAATGAGAGAGGACTAATAAGCAATCTTGTTGTGCGAAGCCCCCTGGGGAAGAGTGACCATAATATGGTAGAATTCTTTATTAAGATGGAGAGTGACAGTGTTAATTCAGAGACTAGGGTCCTGAATTTCAGGAAAGGTAACTTCGATGGTATGAGACGTGAATTGGCTAGGATAGACTGGCGAATGATACCTAAAGGGTTGACAGTGGATAAGTAATGGCAGACATTTATAGATTACATGGATGAACTTGAACAATTGTACATCCCTGTCTAGCTCAACCGTGGCTAACAAGGGAAATTAAGGAAGAGTGATATAAATTGGCCAGAAAAAGCAGCAAACCTGAGGACTGGGAGAAATTTAAAATTCAGCAGAGGAGGACAAAGGATCAAATTAGAAGGGGGAAAATAAAGTATGAGAGGAAGCTTGCAGTGAACATAAAAATGACTGCAAAAGCTTCTATAGATATGTGAAGAGAAAAAGATGAGTGAAGACCAATGTAGGTCCTTTGCAGACAGAATCAGGTGAATTTATAATGGGAACAAAGAAATGGCAGACCAGTTGAACAAATACTTTGGTTCTGTCTTCACGAAGGAAGACACAAATAACCTTCCGAAAGTACTAGGGGACCGAGGGTCCAGTGAAAAGGAGGAACTGAAGGAAATCCTTAATAGGTGGGAAATTGATGGGATTGAAGACCGGTAAATCCCCAGGGCCTGATCGGCTGCATCCCAGAGTACTTAAGGAAGTGGCCCTAGAAATAGTGGATGCATTGGTGATCATTTTTTCAACATTCTATTGACTCTGGATCAGTTCCTATGGACTGGAGGGTAGCTAATGTAACACCACTTTTTAAAAACTGAGGGAGAGAGAAAATGGGGAATTATAGTTAGTTTGACATCGGTGGTGGGGAAAATGTTGGAATCAATTATTAAAGATGAAATAGCAGTGCATTTGGAAAGCAGTGACAGGATCGGTCCAAGTCAGCATGGAATTATGAAAGGGAAATCATGCTTGACAAATCTTCTAGATTTTTTGAGGGTGTAAATAGTAGAGTGGACAAGGGAGAACTAGTGGATGTGTATTTAGGCTTTCAAAAGGCTTTTGACAAGGTCCCACACAAGAGGCTAGTGTGCAAAATTAAAGCACATGGTATTGGGGGTAATGTATTGACTTGGATAGAGAACTCGTTGGCAGACAGGAAGCAGAGAGTCAGAATAAACGGGTCCTTTTCAGAATGACAGGCAGTGACCAGTGGGGTGCCACAGGGTTCAGTGCTGGGACCCCAGCTATTTACAATATACATTAATGATTTAGATGAAGAAATTGAATGTAATATCTCCAAGTTTGCAGATGTCACTAAGCTGGGTGGCAGTGTGAGCTGTGAGGCGGATGCTAAGAGACTGCAGGGTGACTTGGACAGGTTAGGTCAGTGGGCATGCATGGCAGATGCAGTATAATGTGGATAAATGTGAGGTTATCCACTTTGATGGCAAAAACAGGAAGACATAATACTATCTGAATGGTGACAGATTAGGAAAAGGGGAGGTGCAATGAGACCTGGGTGTCATGGTATATCAGTTATTGAAGTTTGGCATGCAGGTACAGCAGGCGGTGAAAAAGGCAAATGGCATGTTGGCCTTCATAGCTAGAGGATTTGAGTATAGGAGCAGGGAGATCTTACTGCAGTTGTATCGAACCTTGGTGAGGCCACACCTCGAATATGTGTTCAGTTTTTATCCCCTAATCTGAGGAAGGATGTTCTTGCTATTGAGCGAGTACAGCGAAGGCTCACCAGATTGATTCCCGGGATGGCAGGACTGACATATGAGGAGAGACTGGATCAATTGGGCTTGTATCCACTGGAGTTTAGAAGAATGAGAGGGGATCTCATAGAAACATATAAAATTCTGATGTGATTGGACAGTTTAGAGGCAGGAAGAATGTTCCTGTTGCTGGGGAGTTCCAGAACCAGGGGTCACAGTCTAAGAATAAGGGGTAAGCCATTTAGGACCGAGATGAGGAGAAACTTCTTCACTCAGAGAGTAGTTAAGCTGTGGAATTCTCTACCGCAGAAAGCTGTTGAGGCCAGTTCATTAGATATATTCAAAAGGGAGTTAGATATGGCCCTTACGGCCAAAGGGATCAAGGGGTATGGAGAGAAAGCAGGAAATGGGTATTGAGGTTGAATGATCAGCCATGATCTTATTGAATGGCGGTGCAGGCTCGAAGGGCCGAATGGCTTGCTCCTGCACCTAATTTCTATGTTTCGATACCTTGGTAATATAGTAATGACTGTTCCCAGAGTTGGACAATTCACTCCTGCATACAATATAGTTACTAACTGCAATGCCAAGTCTAAAATTGGGTAACCAACATCATTGATTAAAATAGGCATTCGTGACAGAAACCAATAACTGAAATGTGACTGCAGCCAAGTCAGGAGTGGCAGAGAAATATACTGAGCTGTAACACTTTCAGGAGGGATAAGGAAGGAAGACCAGGAAGGGGCACATATTAACAATCGATTAGGATATTTTAATTATCCAAAAATAGACATTGGACATCTTTGCGAAAGGGAGGCAAAGCTTTTTGCAGCGTTTTCGGGACAGTTTTTTCGGGCAATTTGTTGCTACTCCAACAAGGAAGGAAGCACCACTGGACTTGTTTCTGTGTAATGAAATGGAGAAAGTCAGCCACGTTAAGTCTGGGGGAAATTTGGGAAACAGTGACCACAATCTAATTGCGCTCAATGTAAGAATAGTAAGGAACAAGAAAAGTGAAAGGCATGTGTATTTGACAGGAAAAAGCAAATTATACCAAGATAAAAAGGGACCTTGCCTAGATTAAAGGGAATGAAAAATTGGCAAAGAGAACTGTATTTAACGGGAAATATTGAAACAGGAGACCGAAAGAGTACAAATTAAGTATATTCCACTAGGCAAGAAGGAAGTGTATTGATGACTATTAGGCAAAATAGGGGAAGGGCTGCTGAGAGAGCAAGGTACCAAGCTTGTAGTGGTGTGTGAGGGAATGGCAGAAATGGTAAATCATTTGTCTTGGTTTTCACAGAGGAGGCAAGTACTGGGGTTGCAGAACCACCAGAGGTGGGTGGCGAGCAGTTAGCGAAGGTTGCAATTCAAAGAGAATTGATACGAAAACAGTTACTCAAAACCCAAGGTAGACAAATCACAGGGGATGTGATGGTTTACATTCGAGGATCCCGAGGAGAGTTTGGAAAGAAATAGCTGATGCTTTGACTATAATTTTCCAAAGTTCTGTGCAAAGGCAAATTGTGCCAGAGAACTGGAGGGTAGTAAAAGTGACTGCCCTTTTTTAAAAAAAAAACAGAGACAAGGATAAACCAGGAAATTATAGACCAGTCAGTCATGCATCTATTGTTGGTTAACTACTAGCGTATATAATACAGGATGAAATTGCTACATTCAATGCCATTCAAATCAAATCTCTGTTTAGCAGGTCATATTTGGCCATCACATTGAACTTTTGGAAGAAATAACAGAGAGGTTAGACTAAGGAAATGCGGTGGATGTAGTTTATGCGGATTTTCAAAAAAGCACACAGACCTATGGCAAAGAGTGTGACCTATGGAACTCAAAGGAATGTGCTCACAGGGATAGTGAGATGGTTACAAGACAGAAAGCAAAGGACATAGACAGGCGAAGTGAGTGGGCAAAAATTTGGCAGATGGAATATAATGTTGGAAAGTGTGAGGTGCTCTACTTTGGCAGAAAAAAATCAAAGAGCAAGTTATTATTTAAATGGAGAAATGTTGCAAAGTGCCGCAGTACAGCGGGACCTGGGGGTACTTGTGCATGAAAGACAAAAGGTTAGTATGTAGGTATAGCAAGTGATCAGGAAGGCCAATGGAATCTTGGCCTTTATTGCAAAGGGGATGGAGTATAGAAACATAGAAACATAGAAAATAGGTGCAGGAGTAGGCCATTCAGCCCTTCGAGCCTGCACCGCCATTCAATGAGTTCATGGCTGAACATGCAACTTCAGTACCCCATTCCTGCTTTCTCGTCATACCCTTTGATCCCCCTAGTAGTAAGGACTTCATCTAACTCCTTTTGAATATATTTAGTGAATTGGCTTCAACAACTTTCTGTGGTAGAGAATTCCACAGGTTCACCACTCTCTGGGTGAAGAAGTTTCTCCTCACCTCGGTCCTAAATGGCTTACCCCTTATCCTTAGACTGTGACCCCCTGGTTCTGGACTTCCCCAACATTGGAAACATTCTTCCTGCATCTAACCTGTCTAAACCCGTCAGAATTTTAAACGTTTCTATGAGATCCCCTCTCATTCTTCTGAACTCCAGTGAATACAAGCCCAGTTGATCCAGTCTTTCTTGATATGTCAGTCCTGCCATCCTGGGAATCAGTCTGGCGAACCTTCGCTGCACTCCCTCAATGCAAGAATATCCTTCCTCAAGTTAGGAGACCAAAACTGTACACAATACTCCAGGTATGGCCTCACCAAGGCCCTGTACAACTGTAGCAACACCTCCCTGCCCCTGTACTCAAATCCCCTCGCTATGAAGGCCAGCATGCCATGTGCTTTCTTAACCGCCTGCTGTACCTGCATGCCAACCTTCAATGACTGATGTACCATGACACCCAGGTCTGGTTGCATCTCCCCTTTTCCCAATCTGTCACTATTCAGATAATAGCCTGTCTCTCTGTTTTTACCACCAAAGTGGATAACCTCACATTTATCCACATTATACTTCATCTGCCATGCATTTGCCCACTCACCTAACCTGTCCAAGTCACTCTGCAGCCTCATAGTATCCTCATCACAGCTCACACTGCCACCCAACTTAGTGTCATCCGCAAATTTGGAGATACTACATTTAATCCCCTCGTCTAAATCATTAATGTACAATGTAAACAGCTGGGGCCCCAGCACAGAACCTTGCGGTACCCCACTAGTCACTGCCTGCCATTCTGAAAAGTACCCATTTACTCCTACTCTTTGCTTCCTGTATAAAAGCAGGGAAGTCTTACTACAGCTATATAAGGTATTGGTGAGGCCACACCTGGAATACTGCATGCAGTTTTGGTTTCCATATTGGCGAAAGGATATACTTGCTTTGGAGGCAGTTCAGAGAAGGTTCATTCACTCGGTTGATTCCGGAGATGAGGGGGTTGACTTAAGGGGAAAGGTTGAGTAGGTTGGGCCTATACTCATTGGAATTCAGAAGAATGAGAGATAATCTTATCGAAAAATATAAGATTATGAGGGGGCTTGTCAAGGTGGATGCAGAGAGGATGTTTCCATTGATGGGGGAGACTAGAACTAGAGGGCATGATCTTAGAATAAGGGGCCGTCCATTTAAAACTGAGATGAGAAATTTCTTCTCTGAGGGTTGTAAATCTGTGGAATTCGCTTCCAAAGAAAGCTGTGGAAGCTGGGACATTGAATAGATTTAAGACAGAAATAGACAGTTTCTTATACGGTAAGGGAATAAGGGGTTATGGGGAGCGGGCAGGGAAATGGACCTGAGTCCATGATAAGATCAGCCATGATCGTATTGAATGGCAGAGCAGGCTCGAGGGGCCGTATGGCATACTCCTGCTCCTATTTCTTATGTTCTTATGAAGCAACGGGTGAGGCTAAAAGGAAGTTTCTCTGACTGGAAATATGTGGTGAGATATGTTGCACAGAGTATTGCATCGAGGACACACTTATTTACATATATACATAAATGTCTTGGACTTAGGGATTGAGGAAACAATACTGGAATTTGCTAATAGCATCAAATTAGGGGATATGGCAAATTATGAAAGATTGCAGAAGGACATTGTAGTGTATTTGCTTCATGGGTTCTTTGCTGAAGAATTCACATCTGCACATTTGCTGTGAAGAACCAGCTGGTTTATTAGCAAAGGTTTAACAATCAAACTGAACCCAACCAGTTCATCCACCAGGCTCACAACTGCATACCTCATCATGGAGAATCTGAACTCAATTAACTGGTGTTTTATTGAGTCTTGTGAACATCACGTGACCGCCTAAGCCACTCCCAGTGCAACAGCTCCACAAACCTATGAGCATACTCACATGTGCATAGATTACAGACATAAAACGGACAGATAGCGAGTGCGGAAAAATGTGAGACGATACATTTTTTAAGTAAGAATAAGGATAGGAAATACGCTGTAAATTGTAAGATTTGAAATGAGGTAGAGGACCAGAGAGATCTTGGTATGTAGATACACAGATAAAGATAGATTTAATTTTTAAAAATGTATTCATTCATGGATGTGGGCGTCGCTGGCATTCCCAATTGCCCTTGAGAAGGTGGTGGTGAGCCGCCGCCTTGAACCGCTGCAGTCCGTGTGGTGAAGGTCCTCCCACAGTGCTGTTAGGGAGGGAGTTCCAGGATTTTGACCCAGCGACGAAGAAGGAAAAGCGATATTTCCAAGTCAGGATGGTGTGTGACTTGGAGGGGAACTTGGAGGTGATGGTGTTCCTATGCACCTGCTGCCCTTGCCCTTCTAGGTGGTAGAGGTCGCGGGTTTGGGAGGTGCTGTCGAAGAAGCCTTGGCGAGTTGCTGCAGTGCATCTTGTAGATGGTACACACTGCAGCCACGGTGCACCGGTGGTGGATGGGGTTCCGACCAAGTGGGTTGCTTTGTCCTGGATGGTGTCGCGTTTCTTGAGTGTTGTTGGAGCTGCATCAGCCAGGCAACTCGAGAGTATTCCATCACACTCCTGACTTGTGCCTTGTAGATGATGGAAAGGCTTTGGGGAGTCAGGAAGTGAGTCACTCGCTACAGAATACCCAGCCTCTGACCTGCTCCTGTAGCCACAGTATTTATATGGTTGGTCCGGTTAAATTTCAAGTTAAGACCTCCCTGCTCCTATACTCAAATCCCCTCACTATGAAGGCCAGCATGCCATTTGCTTTCTTCACCGCCTGCTGTACCTGCATGCCTACCTTCAATGACTGATGTACCATGACACCCAGGTCTCGTTGCACCTCCCCTTTTACTAATCTGTCACCATTCAGATAATTTGCCTTCCTGTTTTTGCCACCAAAGTGGATAACCTCACACTTATTCACATTATACTGCATCGACCATGCATTTGCCCATTCACCTAACCAGTCCAAGTCCCCCTGCAGCCTCCTAGTATCCTCCTCGCAGCTCACACTGCTGCCCAGCTTAGTGTCATCTGCAAACTTGGAGATATTACATTCAATTCCTTCGTCCAAATCATTAATGTATATTGCAAATAGCTGGGGTCCCAGCACTGAACCCTGCGGTACCTCACTAGTCACTGCCTGCCATTCTGAAAAGGACCCATTTATTCCCACTCTTTGCTTCCTGTCTGCCAACCAGTTTTCTATCCACGTCAATACATTATCCCCAATACCATGTGCCTTAATTTTGCACACTAATCTCCTATGTGCGACCTTGTCAGAAGCCTTTTGAAAGTCCAAATACACCACATCCACTGGTTCTCCCTTATCCTCTCTATTAGTTACATCCTCAAAAAACTCGAAGATTTGTCACTGTCACTGCTTTCCAAATGCGCTGCTATTACATCTTTAATAATTGATTCCAGCATTTTCCCCAGCACCGATGTCAAGCTAACCTGTCTATAATTCTGTGTTTTCTCTCCCTCCTTTTTTAAAAAGTGGGGTTACATTAGCTACCCTCCAATCCATAGGAACTGAACCAGAGTCCATGGAATGTTGGAAAATGACCACCAATGCATCTACTATTTCGAGGGCCACTTCCTTAAGTACTCTGGGATGCAGACTATCAAGCCCTGGGGATTTATTGGCCTTCAGTCCCTTCAATTTCCCTAACACCATTTCCTGACTAATAAGGATTTCCCTCAGTTCCTCCTTCTCTCTAGACCCTCAGTCCCCTAGTATTTTCGGGAGGTTATTCGTGTCTTCCTTAGTGAAGACAGAACCAAAATATTTGTTCGATTGGTCTGCCATTTCCTTGTTCCCCATTATGAATTCACCTGATTCTGACTGCAAGGGACCGACATTAGTCTTCACTAATCTTTTTCTCTTTACATATCTATAGAAGCTTTTGCAGTCAGTTTTTATGTTCTCTGCAAACTTACTCTCATACTCTATTTTCCCCCTCCTAATTAAAAACATAGTCCTCCTCTGCTGAATTTTAAATTTCTCCCAGTCCTCAGGTTTGCTGCTTTTTCTGGCCAATTTATATGCCTCTTCCTTGGATTTAACACTTTCCCTAATTTCCCTTGTTAGCCACGGTTGAGCCACGTTCCCGTTTTTATTCTTATGCCACACAGGGATGTACATTTGTTGTAGTTCATCCATGTGATATTTAAATGTCTGCCATTGCCTATCCACCGTCAACCCTTTAAATATCATTCTCCAGTCTATCCTAGCCAATTCACGTCACAAACTGTCGAAGTTTCCTTTTTAAGTTCAGGACCCTAGTCTCTGAATTAACTGTGTCACTCTCCATCTTAATGAAGAATTCTACCATATTATGGTCACTCTTCCCCAAGGGGCCCCGCACGACCAGATTGCTAATTAATTCTCTCTCGTTACACAAGACCCAGTCTAGGATGGTCTGCTCTCTAGTTGGTTCCTCGACATAGTGGTCTAGAAAACCATCCCTTATACACTCCAGGAAATCCTCCTCCACAATATTGCTACCAGTTTGGTTAGCCCAATCAATATGTAGATTAAAGTCACCCATGATAACTGCTGTATCCTTATTGCATGTGTCCCTAATTTCCTGTTTGATGCCATCCCCAACCCCCCTACTACTGTTTGGTGGTCTGTACACAACTCCCACTAACATTTTCTGCCCTTTGGTGTTTCGCAGCTCTACCCATACAGATTCCACATCATCCACACTAATGTCCTTCCTTACTATTGTGTTAATCTCCTCTTTAACCAGTAACCCTACCCCACCTCCTTTTCCTTCCTGTCTGTCCTTCCGGAATATTGAATACCCCTGGATGTTGAATTCCCAGCCTTGGTTACCTTGGAGCCATGTCTCCGTAATCCCAATTACATCATATCCGTTAACAGCTATCTGTGCCATTGTACAGGGCCTTGGTGAGGCCAAACCTGGAATATTGTGTGCAGTTTTGGTCTCCTAATCTGAGGAAGGACATTCTTGCTATTGAGGGAGTGCAGCGAAGGTTCACCAGACTGATTCCCGGGATGGCAGGACTGACATATGAAGAAAGACTGGATTGACTGGGCTTATATTCACTGGAATTTAGAAGAATGAGAGGGGATCTCCTAGAAACATGTAAAATTCTGACGGGATTGGACAGGTTAGATGCAGGAAGAATGTTTCCGATGTTAGGGAAGTCCAGAACCAGGGGTCACAGTCTCAGGATAAGGGGTAAGCCATTTAGGATTGAGATGAGGAGAAATATCTTCACTCAGAGTTGTGAACCTGTGGAATTCTTTACCACAGAAAGTTGTTGAGGCCAGTTCGTTAGATATATTCAAAAGGGAGTTAGATGTGGCCCTTATGGCTGAAGGGATCAAGAGGTATGGAGAGAAAGCAGGAATGGGGTACTGAAGTTGCATGATCAGCCATGATCATATTGAATGGTGGTGCAGGCTCGAAGAGCCGAATGGCCTACTGCACCTATTTTCTATGTTTCTATGTTAGTCATGACCCCCAGAATGTTGATGGTGTGGGATTCGACAATGGGAATGCCGTTGAATGTCAAAGGGAAATGGTTAGACTCTCGCTTGTTGGAGATGGTCATTGCCTGGCACTTATGTAGTGTGCATTCTACTTGCTACTTATTAGTCCAAGTTTTGCTGCATGTGGGCATGGACTGCTTCATTATCTGAGGAGTTGCGAGTGGAACTGAACACTGTGCAATCATCAGCGAACATCCCCACTTCTAACCTTATGCTGGAGGGAAGGTCATTGATGAAGTAGCTGAAGATATTTAGGCCTAGAACGTTGCCCTGAGGACCTCCTGCAGTGATATCCTGGGGCTGAGATGATTGGCACCCAACAACCACAACTATCTTCCTTTGTGCTAGGTATGACTCCAGCCAGTGGAGAGTTTTTCCCTTGATTACCATTGACATCAATTTTACTAGGGCTCCTTGATGCCACACTCGGTCAAATGATGTCAAGGACAATCACGCTCACCTCACCTCTGGAATTCAGCTCTTTTGTCCATATTTGGACCAAGGCTATAATGAGGTCTGGAGCCGAGTGGTCCTGGTGGAACCCAAACTGGGCATCGGTGAGCCGGTTATTGGTGAGTCATCATCATCATAGGCAGTCCCTCGGAATCGAGGAAGACTTGCTTCCATTCTTAAAATGAGTCCTTAGGTGGCTGAACAGTCCAATACGAGAATCACAGTCCCTGTCACAGGTGGGACAGACAGTCGTTGAGGGAAGGAGTGGGTGGGACTGGTTTGCCGCACGCCCCTTCCGCAGTCTGAGCTTGATTTCTGCATGCTCTCGGCGACGAGACTCGAGGTGCTCAGCGCCCTCCCGGATGCACTTCCTCCACTTAGGGCGGTCTTTGGCCAGGGACTCCTAGGTGTCGGCGGGGATGTTGCGCTTTATCAGGGAGGCTTTGAGGGTGTCCTTGTAACGTTTCCTCTGCCCACCTCTGGCTCGTTTGCCATGAAGGAGTTCCGAGTAGAGCACTTGCTTTGGGAGTCTCGTGTCTGGTATGCGAAAAATGTGGCCTGCCCAGCGGAGCTGATCAAGTGTGGTCAGTGCTTCATTATTGGGGATGTTGGCCTGGTTGAGGACGCTAATGTTGGTGCGTCTGTCCTCCCAGGGGATTTGTAGGATCTTGCAGAGACATCGTTGGTGGTATTTCTCCAGTGACTTGAGGTGTCTATTGTACATGGTCCATGTTTCTGAGCCATACAGGAGGGCGGGTATTATTACAGCCCTGTAGACCATGAGCTTGGTGGCAGATTTGAGGGCCTGGTCTTCAAACACTCTTTTCCTCAGGTGGTCGAAGGCTACACTGGCACACTGGAGGCGGTGTAGATTCTCGTTGTCGATGCCTGCTCTTGTTGATAAGAGGCTCCCGAGGTATGGGAAATGGTGCACGTTGTCTAGGGCCGCGCAGTGGATCTTGATGACTAGGGGACAGTGCTGTGTGGCAAGGACAGGCTGTAGGAGGACCTTTGTCTTACGGATGTTTAGCGTAAGGCCCATGCTTTCGTAAGTCTCAGTAAATACATTGACTATATCCTGGAGTTCAGCCTCTGTATGTGCGCAGATGCAGGCGTCGTCCGCGTACTGTAGCCCGACGACAGAGGTTGGGGTGGTCTTGGATCTCACCTGGAGCTGACGAAGGTTGAACAGGTTCCCACTGGTTCTGTAGTTTAGTTCCACTCCAGCGGGGAGCTTGTTGACTGTAAGGTGGAGCATGGTGGCGAGGTAAGTGCCGCTTGATAGCTCTGTCGACGCCACCTTCCATCATTTTGCTGATGATTGAGAGTAGACTGATGGGGGGGGAGGTAATTGGCCAGATTAGATTTGTCCTACTATTGTGAGTCTGCGGAATAAATCAGTGCAGATATCAAGTTGTGAAACTGTGTGTGTGACGAATCACTGTGGATAAAGATCAGTGGGAGTAGATCCCTTCTGGATGCTGTGTGTGGCAACATCATAAACACATTGATGTTCGTCTCCCCTGCTGGGTATTTCCACTGAAATTGTAAACATGTTCTCTTGGTTCATGCCATCACTTGACATGGAAGTACTGAACAAAGGAAATCTTCAACAAAGATATTTACTTCAGAGCAACGAGAGGAATTCCTACTCCAGCTTGAGTAACACGCTGCGGTCTTTATAATTTACAAACTCTTTGAGCTATGGTGGTCAGACTCAACAGGATTGCTGTCTGTACACGAAGGGAAGTGTAGTACAAGTGGTAATGTGGATGGATAGTTTCTACAGCAATGCAGTAAACAATTGTCAACAATGATTGTGGTTAGATAACTCGGTGAGCAGAATAACTTGTCCAGTTAGTTGAGGCAAGTTTGAGCTTGGAGATCGACAAGTAAAGTCACCCCATTTTTATAATGTCCATTTTTAACAAAACTGACTGTCTGAAATGGAATGCTAGGAGGGAGGATGAATCAGAAGCCAGTTACACCTGCTGCTCATGTGTGTTGTAAAAGTACGAGACTGTGTATCCATATTTAATGGTTGCATTACAACAGTGACTACGCCTCCCAAAAAAAAAGCACTTCATTGGCTGTCCTGAGGTTATGAAAGGCGCTATGTAAATGCAAGTGTTTTTTTAGCTGATGCAATTCATGGGGCTTGGGTCAGGGAAGGTCAGGGAAGGTCAGTAGCGTTGAGGGGGCAGTGGGAATGAACTTGGCTTGTAGCAAGGGGGTCTGTTTAGTCATTCTCACCCATCTGGCTTTACAAGATCTCGGGATGTGCTGTGGGTCTGTGACCAGTGGATAGAAACATAGAAACATAGAAAATAGGTGCAAGAGTAGGCCATTCGGCCCTTCTAGCCTGCACCGCCATTCAATGAATTCATGGCTGAACATTCAACTTCAGTACCCCATTCCTGCTTTCTCGCCATACCCCTTGATTCCCCCTAGTAGTAAGGACTTCATCTAACTCCTTTTTGAATATATTTAGTGAATTGGCCTCAACAACTTTCTGTGGTAGAGAATTCCACAGGTTCACCACTCTCTGGGTGAAGAAGTTCCTCCGCATCTCGGTCCTAAATGGCTTACCCCTTATCCTTAGACTGTGACCTCTGGTTCTGGACTTCCCCAACATTGGGAACATTCTTCCTGCATCTAACCTGTCTAACCCTGTCAGAATTTTAAATGTTTCTATGAGGTCCCCTCTCATTCTTCTGAACTCCAGTGAATACAAGCCCAGTTGATCCAGTCTTTCTTGATAGGTCAGTCCCGCCATCCCGGGAATCAGTCTGGTGATATCTGACCGTGGGCCGGGAGTGTGAGTGGGCAGTGGGAGCTGAAGTCTGATGTCAAAAGGATTCCAGTTTATCCGACATATTACCTTCCAGCTTGATCTATGCTCATCGCTGCTAGTGCCAGCGTTTGAGCAAAATAATTGATCTCTTTTTATCTCCACTTGCTCTTCATGGAATTTTGGCAGACACAACAAAGCAGAGCTTTGGATTCACTACCCTGGTGATGGGTGAACGTCATTTACGGGAACAATTCTGAAGCTTGCCCAGCTGATAGTTGGCTCTTCTGTCTGACTCGAGCTTGTAGCTGTAGACAATAAATACTTTATTGCTTTGAACTATTTTATAGATAATCGTGAAACGCAAAGTAGTGCAGATGCTGGAAATTGGTTCTGACGAAAGGTCGTCAACCTGAAACGTTAATCCTGCCTTTCCCTTGCTACAGTTTCACAGGTGCTGCTTGACCTGCTGAGCGTTTCCAGCACTTGCTGCTTTTGTTGAAGGGAATCACTTTTTTTCACATTTTGGGAGTTTTATGGGAAATTCAGCACATTCAATTCTTTGCCCCAGATCTCCCCTCTTCTCTCCTCCCCCCCTCCCTTCTCCTCATCTCTCCTCCCCTCATCTCTCCTCCCTTTTCCTCCCCTCCCCTCTCTTCTCTCCCCTCCTCTAGGTGCTGGCTCATTCCGTTTCTGCTTTTGTTATAGATCATCTTTTTTCATAAATTTTTGGAGTTTTGAAGGATATTTGGCATATTTCATTTCCTTTTTCACCGCCGATCTCTCCTCCCCTCTCCTCCCTCCTCCGCTCCCCTTCCTCTCTCCTTTTTCCTCTTCCCCCTCCCCTCTCTCCTCCCTTTTCCTCTTTCCTCCCCCCTCTCCCTCTCCCTCCTCTCCCTCTTCCCCCTCTCCCTCTTCCCCCACTCCATCTTCCCCCACTCCATCTTCCCCCACTCCCTCTTCCCCCTCTCCCTCTCTCACCCCTCCCCCACCCTCTCTCACCCCTCCCCCACCCTCTCTCACCCCTCCCCCACCCTCTCTCACCCCTCCCCCACCCTCTCTCACCCCTCCCCCACCCTCTCTCACCTCTCCTCCCTACCCCTTGCCCTCTCCTCTTCTCTAGGTGCTGGCTCATTCCAACGTGTTCCACAGCCACCTTACACCCTTCAGTATTTTTGCCCAAGTGAAGGTTCTTCATGTGAGAATTCAAATGGGGAAGTGTTGGCAAACTATTCAGCTGCAGAGGCATCAGAGCTGTTCTCTCTTCATCTGGCATCCATACACTTAAGGCCAATTCCCTGGTTGAGATTAGCCACAGAGCAGGGCTTGAAGCTACAATCGAGTCAGTGTGGCTCAGTTCTACGTTGGGAGCTGCATATAACTGGGAAACTCGAGGATCTGTGTTTCTGCGATATTCCCTGTCGGAAACACCAGCAAGCTGGTGAAAATAGTTGAAATGACATCAAGGCAGGAAGGTTATAGTGGCACACCCTCCCAGTTTCTTTTGGGGCCTTTAACAACTGTTGGAAAGAGATGTCCCAACATTGTGGGCTGAATTCAAAGCAAGGTCCCGCAGATTAAAGGATACTCTGTTACCCAAAGTGCCACCCAGGCCCTGATTACATTTATTTTCCTTGTGGAATTGCCATTAACAGTCTGGTAACCCTTTCCATGGCCATGTTGTAATCACTATTATTACTATTACACAATTAGATACAAAAAGCTTTTGAAATATAAGAGAACACTTTTGTTCATCCAATTCAAAACTCCCAACACTGAATCTCCCTAGCTTCTGAAATGGAGCGTCTTCATTGAAACCCCACGAATGCATGCAATATGTGACCTCCCTCGTTCCACCGACTGATTGATGTGTGCACGGAATTTCCAACCTAATGGTTTCCCACAACTGCACTAAGCTCTGTAAACTAATGTTCGCAGCTCCACAAATGTAGATTAGCACATCCGTAAAACGGAGAACAGCAAATGAATGCGCCATCTTGATTTCATTTATCGACAGTTTAATATACTTGTATATCGGTAAGAAACACTGATTATTTCTTCAAAGGAAAAGAATGTAATCCTTTGTTCCTGTGAAACCAATCAATGATTGAGCACATCGATTTGTATTTTGCTTTTAAGACTCGTATTTGAGAATTCAGTGCAAAATCTATAAGGCGTTTAGTTTCTTATGGAATCATAGAAAATTATGACACCGAAGGAGGCCATTCGGCCCATCGTGTCCGTGCTAGTCAAAAAAGAGCTACCCAGCCTAATCCCACCTTTCAGCTCTTGGTCCATAGCCCTGTAGGTTACGGCACTTCAGGTGCACATCCAAGTACTTTTTAAATGTGATGAGGGTTTCTGCCTCTACCACCCTTTCAGGCAGTGAGTTCCAGACCCCCACCACCCTCTGGGTGAAGAAATGTCCCCTCATCTCTCCTCTAATACTTCTACCCATCTATTTAAATCTAAATTTATTGATCCCTCTGCTAAGAAACATAGAAACATCGAAAATAGGTGCAGGAGTAGGCCATTCAGCCCTTCGATCCTGCACCACCATTCAATAAGATCATGGCTGATCATTCACCTCAGTACCCCTTTCCTGCTTTCTCTCCATAACCCTTGATCCCTTTAGCCGTAAGGGCCATATCCAACTCCCTCTTGAATATATCTAACGAACTGGCCTCAACAACTCTCTGCAGAAGAGAATTCCACAGGTTAACAACTCTCTGAGTGAAGAAGTTTCTCCTCATCTCGGTCCTAAATGGCTTACCCCTTATCCTTAGACTGTGACCCCTGGTTCTGGACTTCCCCAACATCGGGAACATTCTTCTTGCATCTAACCTGTCCAGTCCTGTCAGAATTTTGTATGTTTCTATGAGATACCCTCTCATTCTTCTAAACTCCAGTGAATACAGGCCCAGTCGATCCAGTCTCTCCTCATATGTCAATCCTGCCATCCCGGGAATCAGTCTGGTGAACCTTTGCTGCACTCCCTCAATAGCAAGAACGTCCTTCCTCAGATTATGAGACCAAAACTGAACACAATATTCCAGGTGAGGCCTCACCAAGGTTCTGTACAGCTGCAGTAAGACCTCCCTGCTCCTATATTCAAAGCCCCTAGCTTTGAAGGTCAACATACCATTTGCCTTTTTCACCGCCTGCTGTACCTGCATGCCAACTTTCAATGACTGATGTACCATGACACCCAGGTCTCGTTGCACCTCCCCTTTTACTAATCTGCCGCCATTCAGATAATATTCTGCCTTCATGTTTTTGCCACCAAAGTGGATAACCTCACACTTATCCACATTATACTGCATCTACCATGCATTTGCCCACTCACCTAACCTGTCCAAGTCACCCTGCAGCCTCTTAGCATCCTCCTCACAGCTCACACCGCCACCCAGCTTAGTGTCATCTGCAAACTTGGAGCTATTACTCTCAATTCCTTCATCTAAATCATTAATGTATATTGCAAATAGCTGGGGTCCCAGCACTGAGCCTTGCGGCACCCCACTAGTCACTGCCTGCCATTCTGAAAAGGGCCCGTTTATCTCGACTCTCTGCTTCCTGTCTGCCAACCAGTTCTCTATCCACGTCAATACATTACCTCCAATACCATGTGCTTTAATTTTGCACACCAATCTCCTATGTGCGACCTTGTCAGAAGCCTTTTGAAAGTCCAAATACACCACATCCACTAGTTCTCCTTTGTCCACTCTACTAGTTACATCCTCAAAAAATCTAGAAGATTTGACAAGCATGATTTCCCTTTCATAAATCCATGTTGACTTGGACCGATCCTTTCCTAATGTGCTGCTATTTCATCTTTAATAATTGATTCCAACATTTTCCCCGCGACTGATGTCAGGCTAACCAATCTATAGTTCCCTGTTTTCTCTCTCCCTCCTTTCTTAAAAAGTGGTGTTACATTAGCTACCCTCCAGTCCATAGGAACTGATCCAGAGTCGATAGACTGATGGAAAACTCCATCGAGGCCCCTCATAATTTTATACGCCTCAATTAAATGTCCCCTCAGTCTCTGTTCTTGGGCCTGGTGATGCCACTTCCACGAATGCATGCAATATGTGACATCGTTCCACTGACTGATTGATGTGCGCATGGAATATTCCAACCTAATGGCTTCCCACAACAGCTGCTGCACACACATTGAACAGGAGCCAGGAGAGCTGTTTTGATATTTCTTATATGGGCACTGGAGCACAGCAGTCGTCATCCATTTCATTACAGGACTCAAGTCCTTCCTCTTAATTATTGAGAATGTACCTCGGCTGGCCTTTATTCTCCCTCTCGTTGGCTGCGCCGCCGTCATTTTCTCGTCAGAAGAGTTACGGCTGCGTGATGTGGGCACAAAGGTCCAGGCCCTGAGTACGGCCCTATGACATAATGCCAGCTGGTGACGGGAATGGGGCTGAGTCAAAGCCTTCAATAGAAAGAAAGACTTCCATTTCTATAGCGCCTTTCACAACCACCGGATGTCTCAAAGCTCTTTACAGCCAATGAAGTACTGTCTTGTGTAATGTGGGAAACGCAGCAGCCAATTTGCGCACAGCAAGCTCCCACAAACAGCAATGTGTTAATGACCGGATAATCTGTTGTTTTAGTGATAAATATTAGCCAGGACACCAGGGATAACTCCCCTGCTCTTCTTCGGAAAATAGTGCCATGGGATCTTTTACATCCACCTGAAAGAGTAGACGGACCTCAGTTTAATATCTTATCCGAAAGACAACACCTCCGACAGTGCAGCACTCCCTCAGTACTGGCATTCAAGGGTCAGCTTAGATTTATGTGCTCAAGTCCCTGGAGTGGGACTTGAACCCACAACATTCTGACCCAAGAGGCGAGAGTGCTGCCCACTGAGCCACAGCTGACACTATAACTTCAATAATGAAATGAACAGACGTACTCAACATGGTGTAAAGCTAATGAGGTGGGAGAGAGGTGGAAGTGACATCGACAGGTTTGGGACATGGGTCGAAAGGTTGGGCTGAACTAGAGGAACAAGCTTTTCACCTGCTTGTGCTCCAAGTAAATTGTCAAGAGAAGTGCCTGGATCCAAGCGAATTTGTGTGATTAGTTGAGGTGGCTTGTTAGCTCCAAGATCCAGTTCTGTGCAATTATTTTAGTCACACAATGGAGGTTTTGAACATTATGAAACACACTTTGTGCGGGTATTGGAGTGGACAAATTTTTTCCAACATTTTCCACATTACAACAGTGACACTCCAAAAGTACTTCTTTGGCAGAAAAGCGCTTTGAGACATCCGGTGGTCGTGAAAGGCGCTATAGAAATCCAAATCTCTTTTTTTTAAGGTTCTGAGTCTGGAAAAATGATTTGCATTGAAGATGTCCCATGTCTAAATAGCTTGAACAATACAATGAATACATATATATGGAATAATAGTTCACAAGACAGAAAGACAGACAGAAAGGCAGACTTGCATTTATCATCATCATCGGCGGTCCCTCGAAACGAGGATGACTTGCTTCCATGCCAAAAAAGGATGAGTTCACAGGTGCTTCGAATGAAGAACCCGAACTACATCCTGAAGGATGGAAGATGCCTGTGCGTGGATTGTTTTAACGTGGGGTGGCCGTTGCAGAGCTAGGTCTTGGTCCAGTGGCAAGGATTACCCAAGACTAACTGGAGACCAGCTCTGCTGCGCGGACCTAGTGTGCACACATATCGCAGTGTGGGCTGGGCCCGTGCTGTCCCTGGGCCCCTGGCCCTGAACTCACGCCTCCCCTGGGCCCCGATCACATCCCCCCACAGTCTCTTGCCGCTCCTTCGCCCCGACCTCGCCGCTCCTGCTGTATCTGCCCACGCTCCAATCACCGACCTGCACCTTGATGACATCGCTCTTCGCTGCCGTCGCCCTCCTGCGCCAGCTCGCGCTGCACCCTGAAGGGGCCTCCACGCATTTATATAGCGTCTTTCACAGCCTCAGGACATCCCAAAGCGCTTTACAGCCAGTGAAGTACTTTTGAAGTGTAGTCACTATTGTAATGTCAGGTGCTCGTGAAAGGTGCTATATAAATGCAAGTCTTTCTTTCTTTGTTAGAAGCCAAGTGTTATTCACTATATATATTAATTATAGACCTCATGCATTGTTAAAGCTCTTTAGAAGGGTGAAATCTTCAATACAAATCACTTTCTCAGACTCAGAACCTTGAAGAGTGAACTGACTGTTACAATAATAATAGTTTGCTTTCAGATAAAAATGATGTGAATCTAATAAATGGAGAAATTTCAGTCTGAATGCTAATGCTGAATGCCTATGAATATTTTGGAGTGCAGAACCAGCTAGGGAGTGCAAAATGCTGCAAGTCCTTTGCCTACAGTTCTGCTGTCCAACTGCTCTTCCTCTGTTGCATAATCAATATTTAAATAACGCATTGCTGCCTAAATAATGATAACAATCTTGTCCATAGCTTAGCGTACATTTTTCATGTTTGCGCTTCAAAGCGTGTGTGCCTTTGTTGCCTTTAATTTTCATGGCCCATGTGGTCCTAATTACCTCTTTGTGGGTCCCATGAGTCTCCAGATGTGGATTAAAAAAAAAAGAAACACAAACCAAATGAATGAAGTTTGAAGCTGTTCGGCACCTCCCTCCCATCTTCCCGTCCCAGCCCGCTAACATTCCAGCTTGCAGTACAACCCACTTAAAAGACATGATCAATATTTTGGGGAGGGGAATAAACCATAGAAGAGCTCAGTGCATATGACACCTTCACAATTCACATGGTCTCTTTGTATCAGCATCACGCCGTTCTGTTGCAAGCCGATAAAGTCATCATCATAGGCCGTCCCTCGGAGTCGAGGATAACTTAAGCCGATTAAAGTGAGGGGGGGGGGGAAGATAGTCCATAACTTTACAGTGGCAACAATCCTTCTTTAAAGAAATCTAGGCTGACGCTGCCAGTGCAATGCTGAGGGAGTGCTGCACTGTCGGAGGTGCCGTCTTTCGGATGAGACGTTCGTCGTCGTCATCATCATCATCATAGGCAGTCCCTCGAACGAGGATGACTTGTTAGACTGAAGCCCTGTCTGCCCTCTCAGGTGGATGTAAAAGATCCCATGGCACTATTTTGAAGAAGAGCAGGGGAGTTATCCCCGGTGTCCTGGCCAATATTTGTTCCTCAATCAACATAACAAAAACAGATTACCTGGTCATTATCATGTTGCTGTTTGTGGGAGTTTGCTTGTGCACAAATTGGCTGCCATATTACAACAGTGACTACACTCCAAAAGTACTTCATTGGCTGTAAAGCACTTTGAGATGACCAGAGGTCGTGAAAGTGCTATATAAATAAATGCAAGTCTTTCTTTCTTTCTTTACACCGATTGCAGTCTGCAAGCAGTTCAGATTGCCTGGCATTGGGCTGTTTATTTGCTGTACAGGATAGTTATCGGAGCTTTTTCAGATGGAGTACCATCTCCAAATTGCTGAGGAGAGTGGAATTGTCTGATACACTGTCGGGTGTATGCAGCTCAACTCAAAACTGATACACTTTACATCAAATTTAGAGTTTCTCAGCCTCGCTTATTTCTGATCGACTAGGCTTATATTCACTGGAATTGAGAAGAATGAGAGAGGATCTCATAGAAACATATAAAATTCTGATGGGATTGGATAGGTTCGATGCAGGAAGAATGTTCCCGATGTTGGAGAAGTCCAGAACCAGGGGTCACACTCTAAGGATAAGGGGTAAGCCATTTAGGACCGAGATGAGGAGAAACTTCTTCACTCAGAGAATTGTGAACCTGTGGAATTCTCTCCCGCAGAAAGTTGTTGGGGCCAGTTCGTTAGATATATTCAAAAGGGAGTTAGATGTGGCCCTTACGGCTAAAGGGATCAAGGGGTATGGAGAGAAAGCAGGAATGGGGTACTGAAGTTGCATGATTAGCCATGATCATATTGAATGGTGGTGCAGGCTCGAAGGGCCGAATGGCCTACTCCTGCACCTATTTTCTATGTTTCTATGTTTGGACTTTGACCAGGTCATTCCAGGGAAAGACCCTGGGGCTGCCAAAAAGGAAGGAATTTTATCAACAGTGCAATAGACAAATGTTATTCTACAACTGCGGGATGCGATCATTTGGGATGGAATTTCAAACGAGTACAAAAGAACCAGAGGCGGCTTGAGGAAAACATTTTTTACATAATGAGTGGCTAGGATTTGGAAAACACTGCCTGATAGGGCGGTGGAAGCAGATTCAATTGTAGCCTTCAAAAGGGAATTGGATAAATAATTGTAGAAAAAATTGCAGGGATATGGGGAAAGAGCGGGGGGAATGGGACTAACTGGAATGCTCTTCGAAAGAGCCGGCACAGACAAGATGGGCCGAATGGCCTCCTGTGCTGTACTATTCTATGTTCATAAGAAATAGGAGCAGGGGTACTCCATTTGGCCCTTCGAGCCTGCTCTGCCATTCACTATCATGGCTAATTTGATCTTGGCCTCAACTCCACTTCCCCGCTCACTCTCCATAACCCTTGACTCCCTTATCATTCAAAAATCTGTCTATCTCCACTTTAAATATATTCAATGACCCAGCCTCCACAGCTGTCTGGGGGAGGGAACTCCATGATACCTCCTTTGTTAATGAAGAATTCTGCGATTGGCTTATCCTGCAGCCCACACTGCAGGCGCAGGAAGCAAGGTATCTGGTGGTACACTGGATAGATGTACCTATGAAGTGTCAGAAGTGATTATGGAAGAATGAACAATTGATGTGTAGTTCATAGTACAGTATATGGATGCTTGTTCCCTGTTTGGGGAAGATGTGTTAAATGATGTTGACTAGACATTAACAAATAAAGCCTTGTAGTTCTTATATTAGGACAAACTCATTTGAAACTTGGGTTCGGAAGAATTATTGCCACTCTTTTGTCTTTCGGATGAGACGTTAAACCGAGGCCCTGAGTGCCCTCTCAGGTGGACGTAAAAGATCCCACGTCATTATTTCGGGAGAAGAGCAGGCCGATATTTATACTCAACCAATACTTAAAAATCAGATTATCTGGTCATTATCACTTTGCTGTTTGCTGTGCACAAATTGGCCGCCGTGTTTCCTACATTAAGTGTCAGCCGTGGCTCAGTGGGCAGCACTCTCGGCTCTGAGTCAGAAGGTTGTGGGTTCAAGTCCTACTCCAGGGACTAGAGCACATAAATCTAGGCCGACCCTCCAGTGCAGTGCTGAGGGAGTGCTGCACTGTCGGAGGTGCCGTCTTGCTGATGAGACGTTAAACCGAGGCCCCGTCTGCTCTCTTGGGTTTGTGTAAAAGATCCCATGGCACTATTTCGAAGAAGAGCAGCAGAGTTATCCCTGATGTTCTGGCCAATAGTTAACTCTCAATCAACATAACAAAAACAGATTATCTGGTCATTATCGCATTGCTGTTTGTGGGAGCTTGCTGTGTGCAAATTAGCTGCCGCATTTTCCACATTACAACAGTGACTACATTCCAAAAGTACTCTTGCACGTTCTGAAGTCATGAAAGGCGCTGTATAAATTCTTTCCAAGTAGTGTTATTAACTGGAGCGGTTGTCTGTTTGTTTAGTGCTGGTGGGACCGGGGTCCTGCTGAATGTAGACAGAGTGGCTGAACAGCTGGAAGAGTTGGGAGTCCATGGAGTGCAGGTTCGCGGTCTGGCTGATTCAGGCTGGTTCTTGGACAACAAACAATACCAAAGGACCGATTGCATCGACACAATATCGTGCGGCCCCACTGAAGCAATCAAGAAAGGAATAAGGTGAGACGTTTTGCTATCATCGCTTCCCCTTTGTGAGCTGCTGTACAGTGTGGGAACCTGCTGACTAGCAAATGCAGCTTGGTGCCGATTTATTTCTCAGTTTGCCCTTGGCCGACAGCAGCAACTGCTTGATAACAGATGTGAATACATTGTTCTCAAGCTAATGACCCAAGCTGCTTCAGCATCTTCTGGCCTGATAGTCTCCAGTCAATCAGGGCAATCACAACAGGTTAACGCATCCGTGTACTACAATACATTATCACAGGCACTTGTGACCAATGAGGATTACTCTTTACTATCTCTAAATCATTCTTAATGAACAAAGGGCCCTGGAATATAGACTTTCAACCATTCCATTTCTGTGACAATTTGCTTTATCCTCTGGGACTATAGCTAAAGATACTGGCCCAGAAATTGCAGTCGGAAGCTTCCCCGCGGGCAATTGCCTCCGACCGGAAACATTTCTATGAATTTACCTGGTGGTCCGGGAGGAGCGTGGGATTCCGGTGGGGAGGCCTTCTCTTCCCGCGCTGCCGAGCGCGCTCCCGTCCTCGGAGGAAGTGCAGTCACGTGTGCCTGCTCAGCCAATCAGGTACAGCATTTCACAGCTTTCTTATTAATAGCAATGGGAACTCCATATCTACGAATTCTCATTGCTATTAATGAGAAAAAAACCAAACACACTATACACCATAATAAAAAATAAAAAAAACACATCTCACATAATTAAAATTAAAGTTAATAAATGCCTTGGGGGAAAAAAAATATTTTTCCGATTTTTAAAAAAGTTTTGTAATTAGGGTTAAAAATAAACTTACCTTAGTGGGCAGGGTTTTTAACAATAAAATGTGTTTTTTAAATTTAATTTAATTACATTTTTGTATGTTTTAAAACTCTTACGCCTGTAACAGTAGGCTATGCGCCTGCTTTTATCAGGCGCAAGAGTTTTGAGGACATTTGCTGGGCAAGATATGGGTAAATTTCGCAACCTTGCCCAAGCAAATGTCTTCGTTCCCGAGATGTGTTGGATCTGTCGGATCGGAAAAGCCGGTTTTCAGCGCATGCGCATTGTGTGCTGAAAACCGGCTTTTGCGATGCCTTCCCGGGTCCATACCCACGCCCCGTACACACACTCTCCGCACGCGCACACTCCCCGCGCGCGCACACACACTCCCCGCACGCACACACTCCCCATGTGCGCACACACACTCCCCGCGCGCGCACACACACTCCCCATGTGTGCACACACACTCTGCGCTCCCCATGTGCGCACACACACTCTCCGCACGCGCACACACACACTCCCCGCGCGCGCACACACACTCCCCGAGCGCGCACACACACTCCCCGCACGCGCACGCACACACTCCGCGTGCGCACGCACACACTCCCCGCGCGTGCACACACACTCCCTGCGCACACACACTCGCACTCCCCGCGCGTGCACACACACTCCCTGCGCACACACACTCACCGCGTGTGCACACATGCTCCCTGCACACACACACGCTCCCCGCGCACGCACACGCTCCCTGCACACACACACTCCCCGCACACACACTCCGTACGGACCTGGGGAGGCCGGGATTTCCAGGCCACTATAACCACAGCAGCAGATGCATGTGCTGCGATAGATCATGTGGTGGAATCACAAGAAGGTATTCTCAGCACTGAGGCAAGATGCCACACAAGCACATCATGCTATTGTACTAGAGTGCACTTCCATGTACATAACAGTTCAAATTGCCTTGAAAATCTGTATCGACTCCAACACATTTCCGAATTACAGACATCAAACTGGCTCACATTGTGGAAGAGGGACAAGTTAGCAATGGCTCTTAGTCATGTCATGAGAGACGTGACATCTCTTATGTCATCCGCCTTTTCTTGAACCCGAAAAGGTAACAGAAAAATTGTGCGATTGCTAGTTGCATCAAATGAAACGTAGAAAGGAACAAGGGTATTAAGGGATATGGAACTACAGCAGGTAAATGGAGTTAGGATACATTCAGCCCTGGTAGAAGAAGCTCGAGGAGCTGAATGGCCTTTTTATTTATTGGGATGTGGGTGTTGCTGTCAAGGCCGGCATTTATTGCCCATCCCTAATCGCCCTTGAAAAGGAGGTGGAGAGCTGCCTTCTTGAATTGCCGCAGTCTGTGTGATGAAGGTGCTCCCACAGTGCTGACTTTGTCGTAACGCTTTGGTACAACTCGGTCATTTCAGAGTCAACCACATTGCTGTGGGTCTGGAGTCATATATAAGCCAGACTGGTTAGAAACATAGAAACATAGAAAATAGGTGCAGGAGTAGGCCACTCAGCCCTTCGAGCCTGCACCACCATTCAATAAGATCATGGCTGATCATTCCCTCAGTACCCCTTTCCTGCTTTCTCTCCGTACCCCTTGATCCCCTTAGCCGTAAGGGCCATATTTAACTCCCTCTTGAATATATCCAATGAACTGGCATCAACAATTCTCTGCGGTAGGGAATTCCACAGGTCAACAACTCTCTGAGTGAAGAAGTTTCTCCTCAAGTCAGTCCTAAATGGCCTACCCCTTATCCTAAGACTGTGTCCCCTGGTTCTGGACTTCCCCATCATCGGGAACATTCTTCCCGCATCTAACCTGTCCAGTCCCGTTAGAATCTTATGAGATCCCCTCTCATCCTTCTAAACACCAGTGAATACAGGCCCAGTCGCTCCTCATATGTCAGTCCTGCCATCCCGGGAATAAGAGCGGTAGATTTCCTTCCCCTAAAGGGCACTAGTGAACCAGATGGGTTTTCCTGACATCCGGTAGTTTCATGGGGCC
The DNA here is from genome assembly GCF_044704955.1 of Pristiophorus japonicus. Lineage (NCBI taxonomy): Eukaryota > Metazoa > Chordata > Chondrichthyes > Pristiophoridae > Pristiophorus > Pristiophorus japonicus. Next base: position 126,341,667 of record NC_091992.1, on the reverse strand, counting down.
CAAGTTTTGACAGGAGTTGCTCCTATTTTTTTGGAGCAACTAGTTTTTTTTGGAGTATCTTAAAAATCACAATTCTCCACATTTAGCTTGCTCCAGTTTCAGTGAGTTAGTTCAGTTTCTTTTTAGTTCAGTTTTTTTTTCATAAGGGGGCATTACCAGCCACTTATGCCTGTTTTGCCCATTTAAGCAAGTTTAGACAGCTAAAAGTTACTCCAAACTAACTTAGGCCAGCTTATGTGTCCACTTTTGTACGCTCAGAAAAACCTTGTGTAGACTTAAGAAATGAGCGCAGGTAGCCAAAGATAGGGATGGGGGTGGGGGGGGGGTGGGAGGGAAGTTAGAGGATTTTCCAAAACATTAAACACTTCACATTTAACAATAAAGAACCATTATCAATAATAAATGAAAAATAAATCAATAAATAAAAAATGTAAAGTTCCTACCTCACCTACTGCAGCGCATATCCGTTCGGGCCGTTCAGCCAGGGGCTAGGGGCCATCTTTAAAGATGGCCGATTGCCAATGTTTGTGTGCCATTGCGTATGCGCACACGCTACAACGCGCATGCGCAATGCTGCCGGCACTCAGAGACACGCTGGGCCCTAGCCCTGCCCCCTTGCCGGCTGTGTTGACGCAGCACAGCCATAGCCCTGCCCCCCCCCCAGTGCTGTTGCTGCGCTGTGCTGAGTCCGATGGAGGCCTGATGAACGTCGAGAATACCGCGGTAAGGATTAGGCACGCTTTTTATTCCAGAAACTCGCGCACCTCTCGGAGGTGCGCCGTTCTAAGGATCAGTTGAAACTTGGGGCCCACGGTCACCATTACTGCCATGAGCTTTTTAATTCCAGATTTATTTAATTAACCGAATTTAAATTCCCCAGCTGCCGTGGTGGGATTTGAACTCACAACTCTGGATCGTTAGTGCAGTAACTCACCTCTATGCTTGTGTACCCCCAGCCTATGTTCCGTGATTAGCATTTGGGAACCAGTCTGATATGGTTCAGATTCCACTCCTGAGGCTGCTTCGTGGCTTGTGGGTTGCAATGCTTCTCAGTTCTGTCGGGCAGATTTCCATATAGGCTCCTCGGTTTAGTAGAGGGGGGGGGGGTCCTTGTCTCCTCTCTATGGGCTGATCTGAATTGTTGGGCTTACGAACCAGTGCGAAATGACTAAAATCATCCTTTATGCTTTCAGGTACTGGAATGGAGTTGTGCCTGTACGTTGCAAGCAACAGTTCAGAGAAGGGGAAGAGTGGAACTGTTTCTTTGGTTATAAAATATATCCAACTTTAAGAAGTAAGTTTAAAAACAGATTTAAGGTCATTGTCAAATGCACCAGAGGGGCAATGAGAATTTTGTTTTACGCAGCGAGTTGTTATGATCTGCAATGCACTGCCCGAAAGGGTGGCAGAAGCAGATTCAGGCGTAACTTTGAAAAATAAATTGGGCATATACTCGAAGGGGAAAAATTACAGGGCTACGGGGAAAGAGCGGGGAGGGGGGGGGGAACTAATTGGATCACTCTTTTAAAGAGCCAGCACAGGCACGATGGGCCGAATGGCCTCCTTCTGTACTGTATGATTTGAATTGCTGTTATATTGGAAAAGTCTAAAAAATCAGTGGTTGGAGTCCCAGTGCATTTATAAGTAATTGGTTTAAGAATTTTGCTGCACTTGATTGGGAAATCCCAGTTTAATTCTAAGCTTTCCCAACATTTATCCATGAGCTTTCACTGGAGGGTGAGATGTTTCCGAAGGGATGGGGAAGGAGGGGGCTGCGGAGAAAAGTCCCAAGAAGCCTAACTTCATTTGTTTTTTCCCCCCCCACAGGTCCATTGTTTGTGGTGCAGTGGCTCTTCGATGAAGCACAGCTTACAGTCGATAACGTGCACCTCACTGGGCAACCTGTTCAAGAAGGACAGTGGAACTACATTCAGAATCTGGGAAGAGAACTGAAAAACACTCTGAAAGATGTTCCGTAAGTTCTGTCAGCTGTGCGGCACTGTGAGCGTGTTGAATCCTTGGGCGTTACGACGTTTCCTTGCGTGGTACTGACCCTCTGTTGTTAGGAGACGTTAACGCCTATTTTAAGAACAAGTTCATGTGTGAAGTGCAAGGGGCATGCCACGCTTGACTGGCGGTGGGTCACCTGGGGCGAGGAGGAGCTGGGGGCGGGGCTCCTCTTTATTTACGTTGCTGCGTGTAGGGAGATTGAAAAAATCCACCAAAATGTCCGCCTCATAGGTGGGAAAGCTCCAAACTATCTATCCATCGCCATATCTTCCCTATTCAACCCACAGACAGTTGACTGCTGTGATGAAGAAACTAAGAGTCTCAAGTATGGTATGGTAGTGTAGTGGTTATGTTACTGGACCAGTGATCCAGAGGCCAGGGCGAATGATCCAGAAACGTGAGTTCAAATCCCATCAGGGCAGCTGGGGAATTTAATTTCAGTTAATTAAATAAATCTGGAATAAAAAGCTAGTCAGTAATGGTGACCATGAAACTACTGGATTGTCATAAAAACCCATCTGGTTCACTTAATGTCCTTTAGCGAAGGAAAATCTGCCGTCCTTACCTGGTCTGGCCTATATGTGACTCCAGACCCACAGCAATGTGGTTGGCTCTTAAATGGCCTCGCAAACCATTCCGTTGTAACAAACCGATACAAAGACAGCAACAGTTCAAGGAGGCGGCTCACCACTATCTTCTCGAGGGCAATTAGGGATGGGCAATAAATGCTAGCTTCTACAAATAAAACAAGTTCCTGGGGTCAGAGAGGGTGAAGGGTGGCTGGCCGGGGTCTCTGCCCCATTTAACATCTGCCCTAAAGTTCAGCAGGGGTGGGGCTGCACCTGACCCCCACCTCCCATGCCGATGGGGGCGTGTCTGGAGGAGTTGCCGAGCTAACCCGAGAATTCTTCCACTCACGCCCTCGGGAGGGCCATACAGAACAGTCTCCAGCTGAGCACGTGCACGAGGTCTGAGGAGGTCACTGGAAATCCCCTAGACTTTGCCGGTGCAAAAGTGATCGATCCCTCCATTTAGAAGATTGGGAGCTAATGTAAGAGCAGAAATATTTTTTCACTTGACTTCTATCTTTGACCTGGGCAGGACCTTGAGGGCGGGGCCGTGTCGTGGAAGGGCTGGGCACTGCACCACCTTCCATGCACAGGCCAGGGTGGGTGCCTGGGATATACCCTGAGAGGTGTGGGTGCCACTCTGACATAAGAACATAAAACTTAGGAGCAGGAGTAGGCCATTCGACCGCTCGAGCCCGCTCTGCCATAAGATCATGGCTGATCTTCTACCTCAACTCCACTTTTCTGCACTGTCCCCATATCCCTCGATTCCCTTAATATCCAAAATTCTATCGACCTTTGTCTTGAATATGCTCAACGACTGAGCCTCCACAGCGGTCCGGGGTAGAGAATTCCAGAGATTCACCACCCACTGAGTGAAGAAATGTCTCCTCATCTCAGTCCTAAATGGCCGACCCCTTATTCTGAGACTGTGACCCCTGGTTCTAGGGCTACAACAGTGACCACACTTCAAAAATACTTCATTGGCTGACCTATGTAATGATTTTGGAGAGGGTTCGGCTTCTTTGCGAACAAACAGATAGGGTCTCACTCCATCGCACTTCCGCTGGTGGTGTGGGACTACTAGAATGTCAAAGTCTCGGTATTTCTAGATAGCTGGGCTATAATAGGCTGGGCTGTCTTTATCTTGTGATCTAAGTCTACACCTATCCATGTAGTCTGCAATCTGTTCCCAAACATATATTTATGCTGCTGCTTTTTGAAATGAGTTAATCGTTTCAACCTCAATTTGTTTTGCTGGGAAACCGAGGCAAACAAGGCCAATTCACATCTGTAAATACAGGCAAAATCCAGCGTACTTATGCAATCTCGTCATTTCAATTGTTTGTGTACATTAGCTTACACTGTCAGCCTCAGTAAATCATCCAAGCCCGTTCCCCAAAAGTTTTCATGATCATAGAATCATGCAGCATAGAAGGGGGCCATTCAGCCCATCGTTCCTGTGCCGACTCTATGGTAGAGTTATTCCAATTAGTCCCACTCCCCCCTGCTCTTTCCCCACAACCCTGTAATTTTGTTTCCTTTCAATAATTTATCCAGTCCCCTTTTGAAAGTTCCTATCAATTACTGTTTCCACCACCCTTTCAGGCAGTGCGTAACAGATCGTAACAACTCGCTGCGTAAAAAGACTAAATGAGAACTGAAAAGAAATCAGCAGAAATCAGGGCACGCTTAAAGTAAACTTGTGCATTTGATTGAGAGCTATAACCACCGCTATATTTGATTGAGGCGTGGCTGATGTGAATTGTGCAGGAACTTTATATTTTAATGCAATTGATTTAAATACTTTTTTTTGGTTTTAGGGCTGTTTTTGCACCTGCGTGCTTGTCTCATGAAGTAATCACAAAAAGGTAAGATAGAAATAGGAAGCGAAAGAGAAAAGGTTCTTGATCCAATGCACCCTTTCCTTTATAATCCAAATTGCGGAATCCTGCTTCTAGATATTGGCCCTTTATTTATCCCTCAATCAACATCATAAAAACAGATTATCCGGTCATTATCACATTGCTGTTTGTGGGAGCTTGCTGTGCGCAAATTGGCTGCCGCATTTCCCACATTACAACCGTGACTACACTCCAAAAGTATTTCATTGGCTGTAAAGCGCTTTGGGATGTCTGGTGGTCATGAAAGGCGCTATATAAATGCAAGTCAGTCTTCCTTCCTTCCTTTCCTTTCCATCCTTTCCATCCTTGTCCTCAACTTTGCTCAATCATTATTCCATTTAGAATTCCTCTTGAAATGTACCAAACCCTAACCTGTCCTTAAACACCCTATGCTCCGATTGTACCCTGTCCTCCCCTGTCCTCTGCTTCTCTCGCTCAGCTACTTTTAACAATAAAATCGAATCTCTTTGTTAAAAATGAGTCTATCATTATTGCATTAACAACAACTTCCATTAATACAGCCCCTTTTATATAAGGGAATGTCCCAAGGTAACTTACAGGTGGATAGTCAGCAGAAATTAGGGGAAAAATGCACAGAGGCGACTAAAGCAACAACAACTACAACTTGTATTTATATAGTGCCTTTAACATAGTAAAACGTCCCAAGGTGCTTCACAGGAGTGTTATAAGGCAAAAAATAAATTTGACACTGAGCCAGATAAAAATGTTCTGGCTCGAATGTTAGGGTGCTACCAACTGAGTTCATGCTGATGCAAAAATGGAACAAGCAAGAAGTCCTTAAGAGGTATGGGACATTTTATACATCCTGAAAACAGTGTAATACTGTGTATTTAACCAAGGAGAAACAGGGATGAAGCCAGGCTCTATAGTGCAAGACAGCACCAATGGTGACGATGCTCGGAGGGAAATTGAGATAAACCTGGAAGTAGTGATCCAGGGGGACATCAAGTTTGAGTTTTATAAACCTGCTGATTGCAAAAGACATGACTGAGGGAGCGGAGTTGATCATTTTGAGATCCGGGGAGAGGTTGATATAGAGTAACAGACCATACAACGAGGGGAAGCCAGATAATCATAGAATAGTACAGCACAGGAGTCCATTCGGCCCATCAAGTCTGTACCGGCTCTTTCGAAGAGCAATCCAATTAGTCCAGCTCTGTGCTCTGCAATTTTTTCTCCTTTTGAAGGCTACTATTGAATCTCTTTCCACTATCTTTTTAGGTATGCATTCCAAATGCTAAATACAGAAGAGGCGAGGGCCCAGGGGCAACACAAGCCGGCCCACACTGCGATATGTGTGCGCACTAGGTCCGTGCAGCAGAGCTGGTCTCTGGGTAATCCTTGCCACTGGACCAAGACCTAGCTCTGTCAAGCCTGTGTGGTGGCTGGTGTGCAACAGCCACCACACGTTAAAAAGATCCACGCACAGGCATCTTCCACCCTTCAAGATGTAGTTCTGGACCTGGAATATTCGGTCCTTCATTGAAACACCTATGAACTCATCCCTTTTTGGCGTGGAAGCAAGTCATTCTCGTTTCGAGAGACTGCCTATGATGATGATGATGACAGTCACAATAACTAAACTGGTATCTTCAAAAATAAACCACCATTGCATAAGTACATGAGGGAGAAAGGAATAGAAGATCCTGCTGATAGGGTGAGATAACGTAGGTTTGGGAGGAGGCTGGTGTGGAGCATAAACACCGGCACAGACCAGTTGTGCCAAATGACCTGTGACTGTCATTCTGTGCCTTGATTCTATGCGGTGAGGAGGATGATATATTTGTTTCTGTAAGGAATACAAGAAAGGTGTGCTCAGCATTGATAAAATAGAAATGTGATGGGAGGGAAAGGTCAGATGCTGGAAATAACAAGGATACAGAGAGGATGTTTCCCATCGTGGGGGAATCTAGAACTAGGGGGCATAGTTTCGGAAATGAGGAGGAATTTCTTTTCTCAGAGGGTCGTGAATCTTTGGAATTCTCTGCCCCAGAGAGCTGTGGAGGCTGGGTCATTGAATATATTCAAGGCTGAGATAGACAGATTCTTGAACTGTAGGGGAGTCAAGGGCTATGGGGAGCGGGCAGGGAAGTGGAGTTGAGGCCAAGATCAGATCAGCCATGATCTTATTGAATGGTGGAGCAGGCTCGAGGGGCAGTATGGCCTACTCCTGCTCTTATTTCTTATGACCATACGTTCTTAGAAGGATCACTTGAAGTTGTTGATGGGAAATGTACAAGTGTTTCCTTTCAAGTATAACAATTACTTTTCACATTTCATTTCCAGCTATTGGTTGAACCTTCAAGTGAAAGGGATCTCCCTGCCCCGGGCCCTGCACTGTTGGGATCGAAGCCTCCAGGATGGCAATAAAAACGGCAAGAATTCACTGAAGGGCTGTCCCATCCACCTGACTGATGGCTGTCACTGGCCACACTGTAACCCTACCTGTCCCACCATCAGAGACCAGTACACAGGTCAGGAGATGACTGTTATACAGTTCCTGATGCACATGGGCTTCGACATACAGAAGATGGCCCAGCAGCAAGGCATGGAGGTTAGCAAACTACTCGGGATGCTGAGCAGCGGGAGCTAAAATATCCGCGCCTCGGGACTGACGAGACTTTGAATGAGGGAGAATAAGAAAACAAAAAAAAATCAAGTCCACACACGGTGGAGGAGCAGGCAGGCTTTTCCAACGGGACCTCACAACCTCTCACAACTGAACCTGCAAGGACACAATTAAAATTCAAAGTGGTGGAAAGCACTGGATTGTTCAATGACAGGTGAAAGAAAGACTCCAGAGGTCTTTCTAAGTGACTGACGGTCTTCATAGATTGGGTCATAGAACAGGAAGATACAAATGGATTCCCTTTAGTTAACAGCGTAAAACAGAGCAGCGGGGTTCAAACAGGACTGCTAAGGTCAAAACTGATGCAAACTATAATGCTGTGTATTTTTTAACAAACTAAAACCCGTGCTAAGTTGGGAATTTTACATATTTATTTTATTATGTAAATCATATTTATAAGTGTTATGCAGGCAGAGAGCTAAATATGTTTCTTTATAAATTGTAAATACTGTCTCCTAATCGCATGTTTTTTGTAATGGAATTAAAACAAACAACATTATGACAACCACCTGGGTGTGCTTTGTGTTGGTATGTGAACACTGGAAGACGCAAGACTTGTTGCATTTCCACTTCCAGGACCAGATTCCAGGTACCGAGTGTACACCTCCTGTCTTAAATAGAATTACATCAAATATACAGCACAGAAACAGACTATTCAGGAAACAGGAAGAATGTTCCCAATGTTGGGGAAGTCCAGAACCAGGGGTCAACAGTCTAAGGATAAGGGGTAAGCCATTTCGGACCGAGATGAGGAGAAACTTCTTCACTCAGAGAATTGTGAACCTGTGGAATTCTCTACCACAGAAAGTTGTTGAGGCCAGTTCGTTAGATATATTCAAAAGGGAGTTAGATGTGGCCCTTACGGCTAAAGGGATCAAGGGGTATGGAGAGAAAGCAGGAATGGGGTACTGAAGTTGCATGATCAGCCCTGATCTCATTGAATGGTGGTGCAAGCTCAAAGGGCCGAATGGCCTACTCCTGCACCTATTTTCTATGTTTCTATGTTTATTCGGGTCAATGGGTCTGTGCTGGTGTTTATGCTCCACATGAACCTCCTCCCACCCTACTTCATATAACCCTATCAGCAAAACCTTCTATTCCTCTCCCCCCCCCACCCCCCCCACTTCATGTGCTTACCCATCATCATCATAGGCAGTCTCTCGAAATCAAGACCTGCTTCCACTCCAAAAGTGAGTTCTTAGGTGACTGTACAATTCAATACAGGAATTACAGTCTCTGTCACAGCTGTGGCAGACAGTCGTTGAAGGAAAGAGTGGGTGGAGAGTCTAGTTTTCCGCACGCTCTTTCTGCTGCCTGCGCTTGTATTCTGCATGCTCTCAGCGTCAAGACTCGAGGTGCTCAGCGCCCTCCCAGATGCTCTTCTTCCACTTTGGACAGTCTTTGGCCAGGGACTCCCAGGTGTTGGTGGGGATGTTGCACTTAATCAAAGAGGCTTTGAGGCTTACCCATCGCCCCTGTGCTCGCTGAACTACATTGGCTCCCGATTAAACAACGCCTCGATTTCAAAATTCTCATTCTTATTTTCAAATCCCTCCATGGCCTTGCCCCTCCCTATCTCTGCAATCTTCTCCAGTCCCATAACCCACCCGAGATGTCTGCACGTCTCTAATTCTGCCCTCGAGCATCCCTGATTATAATCGCTCAACCATCGGTGGCCCTGCCTTCTGTTGCCTGGGCCCCAAGCTCTGGAACTCCCTGCCTAAACCTCTCCACCTCTCTTTCCTCCTTCAATACGCTCCTTAAAGCCTACTTCTTTGACCAAGCTTTTGGTCACCGGCGCTAATTTCTACTTATGCGGCTTGATGTCAAATTTTTAGCACATAATACTCCTGTGAAGCGCCATGGGATGTTTCACTACGTCAAAGGCGCTATATAAATACAAGTTGTTGTTGTTATCAAGCTTCCCCTTAAATGCATCTACACCTCAACCACTCTCTGTGGCAGCGAGTTCCACATTCTCACCGCTCTCTGGATAAAGAGGTTTCTCCTGAATTCCCTATTGGATGTATTGGTGACTGTCTTATATTGATGGCCTCTGGGTTTGGTCGCCTCCAATGGGTCTCTTGTAACAGGCAGAGGTCAGGACCTTGTCACTGGGAGTGCCCTAGTGGGTTGCTCCTGTTGTCACCAGTTTAATGTCTGATGTTGATGGTAATGTTAAACCGACGATACTGTCACACAGAGCTCTGGTGGTAGCTCGCTAATGCTGCGGAGAGATGGAAGGAGTTGAGGTTTATTCTACAGCCAGTTGTCCCCTAACCGCTCACAAACCAGTTTTTCCTTTTGGTGCAGCTGTTGACAGAGATACACCTCACTGAAAGCAAAGTTCATTCAACAAACATGCCCGCGTTTAAATGCTGGAATTATAGCCATGTGGTGAAGATTCACTATTTTGCCTTGTGAAGCACCTTGGGATAAGAACATCAATACATAAGAAATAGGAGCAGGAGTAGGCCATTCGGCCCCTCGAGCCTGTTCCGCCATTCAATAAGATCATGGCTGATCTTGTACCTCAACTCCACTTTCCTGCACTATCCCCATATCCCTTGACTCCCTTAATATCCAAAAATCGAGTGATCTCTGTCTTGAATATGTTCAATGGTAGAGAATTCCAAAGGTAGTTAAGAAGGCATATGGGATGCTTGCCTTTATTAGCTGAGGCATAGAATATAAGAGCAGGGGGGTTATGCTTGAACTGTATGAAATACTGGCTAGGCCACAGCTGGAGTACTGCGTGCAGTTCTGGTCACATTACAGGAAAGATATGATTGCACTGGAGATGGTAGAGAGGAGATTTACGAGGATGTTGTCAGGAATGGAGAATCTTAGCTATGAAGGCTGTGGAGAATCTGTGAATTGCTCATTGGTACGATTGTGTAAATTCTCGCGTGCCTTCCGGCAATTGTGAAGGGCAATTTTGTGCAATATCTGCCCTGTTACAGTGGCTCTCCTCTAGGCAAATGGAAGCCTTTTGCTCTTTCTGTGACGCAGAACCATACCGATTTAAAGGGAGGGAGTTTTGGCTGAATATTTTGGAATATCTCACCTCTCCTTTAGTGCCAGGGGATCTGCTATGTCCTCAGGCAGACGGGGCCTCGGTTTAACGTCTCAGCCGAAAGATGCTCCTAGTGCAGAGGCTAACACGGCAATCGCTGTCCAATTCTGTTCATATTTGGCTACAGTGAGGTGGTTGCTGCTTGTCTTTAGATGGTGGGGGGTGGGGATTAACCCTGGTTGTCATTGAGCAATGTCTCACCTATACTTTTGCTTTGAAACCGCTGGTCAAAACTGGTCTGGGAACAAAAACGTGACCATGAAGCTAAGGGCAGCCCACTCAACTCCTGGTACCACTGAAGAGGAGCTGTACCAAAGCAGAAAAGAGTCCCATAACTTTAGTGACTTGTTGAACATTACAAAAGCACCTTCACCACAAGCATCAGCTGTTTATATAAAGCAAAAGTGAGGGAATCAAGGGACATGGGGATCGGGCGGGAAAGTGGAGTTGAGGTCGAAGATCAGCCCTGATCTCATTGAATGACTGAGAATGACTGAGGGGCCCGATGGCCTACTCCTGCTCCTAATTCTTGTTCTTACATTCCAACATTAAATTGGCCTTCAGGCAGCCCAGGGTTGATATTGCGTAGTGTTGGAAATATTTCCAATGTTAAACACTGCATTGATAAAAGTTAATAGGAATCCCCTCGCTTTCAGTCTGCCTGTGCAAACTTGCCCACAGTGGCTCATTCTAAACCGGTATCCAGTGGCTGACTTGTGTAGACGTGAACGTCTTCGTATTTGACGCACATCATCTGCCAAGACGCTCTCGATCATAAAGGCAATCTTCAGTGTGGGAGCACAATGAAGTGCCAAGTTTTCCTGCTTCGAGATACTTGCGGCCACATTTTCAACCTGTGGTTTTCTCACCTGACCGGATACCACGTCTGCCAGCGTCCCTTGTGAAAACTTCCCCCAATGCTCAAAAATGTACAATTGACAGTTCCTTGCAAGAAAGTGGTTTGAGTATTGCTGAAAGATAATTCAGCTGTTCGTTTTAAAGTGGGTATTTCAATTGGACCAGTCAGAAATATCCCGAACTGATCGGGAAGCTCCAAGCTGGCCATGTTAGCACAGCCGGCATTGCGGGGACGGTAACCAGCATGAAGCCGCTCACGTGGTTACGTCGGTGTCAGCTGTGGCTCAGTGGGCAGCACGCTCGCCTCTGAGTTGTGGGTTCAAGCCCCACTCCAGAGACTTGAGCACAAAAATCTAGGCCAACACTCCCAGTGCAGTGCTGAGGGAGTGCTGCACTGTCGGAGGTGCCGTCTTTCAGGATGAGATGTTAAATCGAGGCCCCGCCCGCTCTCTCAGGTGGATGTAAAATATCCCTTGGCACTATTTCGAAGAAGAACAGGGGAGTTATCCCCGATGTCCTGGCCAATATTTATCCCTCAATCAAGAAAACAGATTATCTGGTCATTTTCACATTGCTGTTTGTGGGAGCTTGCTGTGCACAAATTGGCTGCCGCGTTTCCCACATTACAACAGTGACTACAAAAGTACTTTACATAGAAACATAGAAACATAGAAAATAGGCCCTTCTAGCCTGCACCGCCATTCAATGAGTTCATGGCTGAACATGCAACTTCAGTACCCCATTCCTGCTTTCTCACCATACCCCTTGATTCCCCTAGTAGTAAGGATGTCATCTAACTCCTTTTTGAATATATTTAGTGAATTGGCCTCAACAACTTTCTGTGGTAGAGAATTCCACAGGTTCACCACTCTCTGGGTGAAGAAATTCCTCCTCATCTCAGTCCTAAATGGCTTACCCCTTATCCTTAGACTGTGTCCCCTGGTTCTGGACTTCCCCAACATTGGGAACATTCTTCCTGCATCTAACCTGTCTAACCCCGTCAGAATTTTAAACGTTTCTATGAGGTCCCCTCTCATTCTTCTGAACTCCAGTGAATACAAGCCCAGTTGATCCAGTCTTTCTTGATAGGTCAGTCCCGCCATCCCGGGAATCAGTCTGGTGAACCTTCGCTGCACTCCCTCAATAGCAAGAATGTCCTTCCTCAGGTTAGGAGACCAAAACTGTACACAATACTCCAGGTGTGGCCTCACCAAGGCCCTGTACAATTGTAGCAACACCTCCCTGCCCTTGTACTCAAATCCCCTCGCTATGAAGGCCAACATGCCATTTGCTTTCTTAACCGCCTGCTGTACCTGCATGCCAACCTTCAATGACTGATGTACCATGACACCCAGGTCTCGTTGCACCTCTCCTTTTCCTAATCTGTCACCATTCAGATAATAGTCTGTCTCTCTGTTTTTACCACCAAAGTGGATAACCTCACATTTATCCACATTATACTTCATCTGCCATGCATTTGCCCACTCACCTAACCTATCCAAGTCGCTCTGCAGCCTCATAGAATCCTCCTTGCAGCTCACACTGCCACCCAACTTAGTGTCATCCGCAAATTTGGAGATACTACATTTAATCCCCTCGTCTAAATCATTAATGTACAGTGTAAACAGCTGGGGCCCCAGCACAGAACCTTGCGGTACCCCACTAGTCACTGCCTGCCATTCTGAAAAGTCCCCATTTACTCCTACTCTTTGCTTCCTGTCTGACAACCAGTTCTCAATCCATGTCAGCACACTACCCCCAATCCCATGTGCTTTAACTTTGCACATTAATCTCTTGTGTGGGACCTTGTCGAAAGCCTTCTGAAAGTCCAAATATACCACATCAACTGGTTCTCCCTTGTCCACTCTACTGGAAACATCCTCAAAAAATTCCAGAAGATTTGTCAAGCATGATTTCCCTTTCACAAATCCATGCTGACTTGGACCTATCATATTACCTCTTTCCAAATGCACTGCGATGACATCCTTAATAATTGATTCCATCATTTTACCCACTACCGATGTCAGGCTGACCGGTCTGTAATTCCCTGTTTTCTCTCTCCCTCCTTTTTTAAAAAGTGGGGTTACATTGGCTACCCTCCACTCCATAGGAACTGATCCAGAGTCAATGGAATGTTGGAAAATGACTGTCAATGCATCCACTATTTCCAAGGCCACCTCCTTAAGTACTCTGGGATGCAGTCCATCAGGCCCTGGGGATTTATCGGCCTTCAATCCCATCAATTTCCCCAACACAATTTCCCGACTAATAAGGATTTCCCTCAGTTCCTCCTCCTTACTAGACCCTCCGACCCCTTTTATATCCGGAAGGTTGTTTGTGTCCTCCTCAGTGAATACCGAACCAAAGTACTTGTTCAATTGGTCCGCCATTTCTTTGTTCCCCGTTATGACTTCCCCTGATTCTGACTGCAGGGGACCTACGTTTGTCTTTATTTGGTTGTAAAGCACTTTGGGCTGTCCTGAGGTCGTGAAAGGCGCTATAGAAATGCAAGTCTTTCTTATACCTGAGGCTTAACTGATGTTTACCTTTAGTTATTTTGAGTGATTCCACACGGGACTTGGCTGAAGTTTATTCTGACCTGTTTACATTGGGAAAATGTTAAGAAATGTCAGGGTGAGTCAGAATTCAAACCCCTTTGAACAATTGTCATGAGAGATGACAGGTTCCCTGGGCACAATGTCAGGATCCCCAGTACATAAAACTACCAGTCTCGAACATATACTGCAGGTACAGCAGGCGGTGAAGAAGGCAAATGGCATGTTGGTCTTCATAGTGAGAGAAATTGAGTATAGGAGCAGGGAGGTCTTACTGCAGTTGTACAGGGCCTTGGTGAGGCCACACCTTGAATATTGTGTACAGTTTTGGTCTCCTAATCTGAGGAAAGATATTCTTGCTATTGAGGGAGTGCAGCGAAGGTTCACCAGACTGATTCCCGGGACATATGAAGAAAGATTGGATCGACTAGGCTTATATTCATTGGAATTTAGAAGAATGAGAGGGGATCTCATAGAAACATATAAAATTCAGACGGGATTGGACAGGTTAGATGCAGGAAGAATGTTCCTGATGTTGGGGAAGTCCAGAACCAGGGGTCACAGTCTAAGGATAAGGGGTAAGCCATTTAAGACCGAGATGAGGAGAAACTTCTTCACTCAGAGAATTGTGAAACTGTGGAATTCTCTACCACAGAAAGTTGTTGAGACCAGTTCGTTAGATATATTCAAAAGGGAGTTAGATGTGGCCCTTACAACTAAAGGGATCAAGGGGTATGGCGAGAAAGCAGAAATGGGGTACTGAAGTTGCATGATCAGCCATGATCATATTGAATGGTGGTGCAGGCTCGAAGGGCCGAATGGCCTGCTCTTGCACCTATTTTCTATGTTTCTATATAAACAGACACTGCTAGAAATACATTTCTCCACAGATGTTGCCTGACCTGCTGAGTATTTCCAACACTTTCTGTCCAGATTTCAGATTTCCAGCATCCTAGTATTTTGCCTTGTACGCTTCTTGGGCCACCTGCTTAAATAGAAAATGATTTTGATACACTCACTGAGGCCCAATTGGCTGCCACAGATGTCAATTATGAGGCCAGAAGGCAGAAGGTGGAAGATTCCAAGACATAGCCGAACAGGAAGGTCCAAGTGAAGGGACACATTGGATTTCTGGAAGGTCTGCAGGACGATTTGAAAAAAAGGGGTTCCCCCTCCCCCAACAACAACAACATTTATTTATATAGCGCCTTTAACGTAGTACAATGTCCCAAGGCTCTTCACAGCAGTGTTACAAAAATACAATACCGACTGCTTTTTGATTCACAAGAACTCAGGGGAGAGCAGACGTGACAAGTACTGAGCGATGGAGTGAGAGAAGATCGCTCCGAGGACCCGGTATGCAAAATCCTCTTCTAACTCAGTCAGGGGTATTGAAAAGGTGCGTGTAGTTACAGAAAGTGTCTAATGGATATGTACTCGACTGTCTTGTACTGCCAACCGTGGCTCAGTGGTAGTGGCACTCTCGTCTCGGAGTCAGAAGGCTGTGGGTTCAATTTGGCCATTTATCTCATTGCTGTTTGTGGGAGCTTGCTGTGCACATAGAGGCTCCTGCTTTTCCTGCATTATAGTGGTGCCTGCACTTTAAAAGTCCTTGATTGGCTGTAAAGAGTTTTGGGACATCCTGGGGTTGTGAAAGGCGATAGTCTGTTTTTTGTTGGGGGGGGGGGGTGGGCGCGGCGGGGGGTGCGGAGGGGGTGGGGGGGGGGAGATAACTTTAATCACAGACCAATGATGGAGCCTGAGAGAGGGGTAACAAGGACACAGCTGAGTCGAGACTCTCAGTCAGAGGCGGCTATACAATTCACGCTGCAGGATAGGAAGCAGCTTTAATAAAAAATTTGCATCAAGTTTAGAGTCACTGAATCGTGCAGCACAGAAGGAAGCCATTCAGCCCATCGAGTCTGCGCCGGCTCTCTCTCTCGAAGAGCAATTGGTTGCAAGAGCGGTATTTATTGGGATGAATCATTAAAGTTGACGTTAGACCGACCTTTGAACCTCAACCTGACACCGGCCAATCATCATAGGCAGTCCCTTGTATCGAGGATGATTTGCTTCCACACCAAAAGGGAATGAGTTCACAGGTGTTTCAATGAAGGACCTAATATTCCAGATCCAGAATTACATCCTGAAGGGTGGAAGATGCCTGTGCGTGGATTTTTTAACCAGCCACCACACGGGCTTGACAGAGCTAGGTCTTGTTCCAGTGGCGAGGATTAACCAAGACGACTGGAGACCAGCTCTGCTGCACGGACCTAGTGCGCACACATATCGCAGTGTGGGCTGGCTCGTGCTGCCCCTGGGCACCTTGCCTCTCCTGGACCCCGATCGCGTCGCTCCACGATCTCTCGCCTCTCCTGCGCCCCCACCTCGCCGCTCCTGCTGTACCTGCCCACGCTCCAATCACCGACCTGGACCTTGGTGACGTCCAAATCCAGTCACCCTCTTCACAGCCGTCGCTCTCCAGCACGCGCTGCACCTTGAAGTGGTAGGCTCCACACTGCTCCAGTGGCTTTGTGATGGGACGACATGTTGACACGCAAGCTGATTCCACAAAGAAAAATCTAGTTCCAGGGCTGGGAATGGAGCTAATGATCCGCAAGATCCTGCAAATCCCCTGGGAGGACAGACGCACCGACGTCAGTGTTCTCGATCAGGCCAACATCCCCAGCGTCGAAGCACTGACCACACTCGACCAGCTCCGCTGGGCGGGCCACATCGTCTGCATGCTCGACATGAGACTCCCAAAGCAAGCGCTCTACTCGGAACTCCTACACGGCAAGTGAGCCCCAGGTGGGCAGAGGAAATGTTTCAGGTACACCCTCAAAGCCTCCTTGATAAAATGCAACATCCCCACCAACACCTGGGAGTCCCTGGCCAAAGACCACCCTAAGTGGAGGAAGAGCATCCGGGAGGGCGCTGAGCACCTCGGGTCTCGTCGCCGAGAGCATGCAGAAACCAAGCGCAGGCAGCGGAAGGAGCGTGCGGAAAACCAGACTCCCCGCCCACCCTTTCCTTCAACCACTGTCTGTCCCACCTGTGACAGAGACTGTAATTCCCGTATTGGACTGTACAGTCACCTGAGAACTCACTTTTGGAGTGGAAGCAAGTCTTCCTCGATTTCGAGAGACTGCCTATGATGATGATGATGACCCGACAGGCATTTAACTCTGAAAACTGACCACAACATCGCCGGCGGGGGTAACTGGTACGGCTGGTAAATGTTGACAGTTTTATAATGCACTTTTATCAACAACAACAATTCGTATTTATATAGCATCTTTAACATAGTGAAACGTCCCAAGGCGAGCCGCATAAGTAGAAATTAGGGCAGGTGACCAAAAGCTTGGTCAAAGAGCTAAGTTTTAGGAAGCATCTTGATGGAGGAAAGCGATGTAGAGACGTTTAAGCAGGGAGTTCCAGAGCTTGGGGCCTAGGCAACAGAAGGCACGGCCACCAATGGTTGAGCGATTATAATCAGGGATGCTCAAGAGGGCAGAATTAGAGGAGCGCAGACATCTCGAGGTTGTAGGGCTGGAGGAGATTACAGAGATAGGGAGGGACGAGGCCATGGAGCAATTGATATAGTATGATTTTCACACTGATATAGTACGAGTTAGGACTTTTCAAACCAATTTGAATTGGAATACTGTGACCCACTCAATGATTTGAATACATGATAAATATGCAAACTCTGATTTGTGACTGAACGAATCACCAACACCATATTTAGTCCGACTTCAAATATGCCTTATTTGCAAAGGGGATGGAGTATAAAAGCAGGGAAGTCTTGCTGCAGCAATATAAGGTATTGGTGAGGCCACACCTGGAATACTGCGTGCATTTTTGGTTTCCATATTTACAAAAGGATATACTTGCTTTGGAGGCAGTTCAGAGAAGGTTCACTAGGTTGATTCCGGGGATGAGGGGGTTGACTTATGAGGAAAGGTTGAGTAGGTTGGGCCACTACTCATTGGAGTTCAGAAGAATGAGAGGTGATCTTATCGAAACGTATAAGATTATGAGGGGGCTTGACAAGGTGGATGCAGAGAGGATGTTTCCACTGATGGGAGAGACTAGAACTAGAGGGCATGATCTTAGAATAAGGGGCCGCCCATTTAAAACAGAGATGAGGAGAAATTTCTTCTCTCAGCGGTTTGTAAATATGTGGAATTCGCTGCCTCAGAGCACTGTGGAAGCTGGGACATTGAATAAATTTAAGACAGAAATAGACAGTTTCTTAAACAATAAACGGATAAGGGGTTATGGGGAGCGGGCGGGGAAGTGGAGCTGAGTCCATGATCAGATCAGCCACGATCTTATTGAATGGCGGAGCATGCTCGAGGGGCCATATGGCCTACTCCTGCTCCTATTTCTTATGTTCTTATGCTTTGTACTGTGCAAAATAACATGTGGAAAAGGCAGCTTAGCATATTGTAGTCAGGCTGGCTGCCTGGCTAGTAGTTTAATTGGTGTTTAGTCATTGCACACTGAACTCATTATGAAAACTGGAGACTGCTGGTAATTGTGCTAAAAGTCTGCCTACTGCCAAAATAACTAACATTTACCACAGACAAGAAGTCTAGCCATAATTATTCAGTATGGATCACATGGTACAATATCAGACCCCTATAGATCACATGGTACAGTATCAGATCCCTGTGGGTCACATGGTACAGCAGCACAGGAAATTATATCACTTCAGTTTGTCTTAATTTAATTGTGGGAAAGGTTGAAATGAAATGACTGTTCTTTTTGCCTCTCCTCAATGGCCTCGGCATTTGGTACGCCCTCCAGTACCTCATCCAAGTGCCTATTCGGCTGTGGAGCCCAATTCTAAACTCACCTGGCACCTGCACCCCAGGAATCACCAGATAGGGATATGAAGTGGGAAGCTAAGCTGATTTTTCCATCCCTTGTTCAGAGCTGTTGCCGCTGACTGTAGCAACGTAAAAGCCAACCTGGCGAAGATTAGCTGACTCAGAACCGACTAGGAATCAAACCTGGACCTTGGAGTGCTGCACTGTCGGAGGTGCTGTCTTTCGGATGAGACGTTAAACCGAGGCCCCGTCTGTCCTCTCAGGTGGACGTAAAAGATCCCATGGCACTATTTTGAAGAAGAGCAGCGGAGTTATCCCCGGTGACCTGGACAATATTTCTCTCTCAATCAACAACAAAAAAATAGATTATTATATCTCTCAATCAACAACAAAAAAACAGGTCAATGTCATATTGCTGTTTGTGGGAGCTTGCTGTGCGCAAATTGGCTGCCGCGTTTCCCACAATACAGCAGTGACTACACTCCAAAGGTACTTCATTGGCTGTAATGCACTTTGAGATGTCCGGTGGTCGTGAAAGGCGCTATATAAATCCAAGTCTTTCTTTATATATACCTCAGTATGATGCTGGATGATGCCTATTATGGGATTGCTCCATCAAACAGCAGCTTCCCTCAAACCCATTTTTAATCAAAGTTCTGAGTACATGTTACAAAAGTGATTTGCACTTGGCTCGGAAGGGAAGAGATTATAGTCAGGGTGTTTCCTCCTGAGTTCTATTGAGTGATCCCTTGCTGGAAAGTGACTGCAGGTGCAGACAGGTGGCCTTGCAATCCGCTTGTGGGCGAGTCCAGACCAGAGGGGGCCATCAATAGAAGATAGCCCCTCAATGATCCGATAAAGGCGGACATCCTTTACACAGAGAGTGGTGGGGATGTGGAACTCGCTGCTCCATGGAGAGGTTGCCGCAGATTGCATCGGTGTACTTAAGGGGAGGATTGATCCATACATGGGGGAGAAAAGAATAGAGGGATACTGGGCGGCAGTGGAAAGAGATAATTAGAGTGGGAGAAGGCTTGTGTGGAGCATAAACACTGGAATGAAAGAAAAAGAAAGAACCTGCATTTAGATAGTGCCTTTCATTACCTCAGGACACCTGGCAGCTAATTTACGCACAGTAAGATTCCACAAACAGCAATGTGGTAATGACCGGATAATCTGTTTGTTATTAGGTGTTAGTTGAGGACACCAGGGATAACTCCTTTGAAATAGTGGCCATGGGATAAGAGAGCAGACAGGGCCTCAGTTTAAGGTTTCATCCAAAATGCTGCACCTCTGACAGTGCAGCACTCCCTGAGTGGGAGTGCCAGCCTGGATTATGTGCTCAAGTCTCTGGAGTGGGACTTGAACCCACGCCCATCTGACTCAAAGACGAGGGTGCTACTCACTGAGGCATGGTTGACACTCTATGGCCTGCTCCTGTGGTGATAGATTCTATGCAACCTCACCCCCCATGCCCATGGTTAAACTGGCTGCTTTCACTCACCAGCATGAAGAACGGCCGTTTTGGTGCAAATTACCAGAGAGTGTCCGGTACTGGTAGAACCGTACCCCAATTTGAGTCGCCGCCTTTGGGAGATGGGGCAGGAAACTACACGAGGCAAAGAAAACTGCAAAGATATAAAAATGTGTTTCAACTTGTAATGTTTGTAGAGCTGTTGCAGCCCGACTGCCTGCCTCTCTTCCGCGGTTACGTTTGTGCCAGGGCGTCCCTGGAGATGGAGCACGCGGTGTCCACCGGTACGCTCGCGACCTTCCGCGAGATGTGGGCGCCGGAGGGACTGGAGTGCATCATCACCCCCAGCAACCAAATTTTAATTTGATTTAAGTTTCCGTAAAAGTTTATTTGGAAATTTGTGGGTTCGTCTTTAAAATAGTTGTAGAGCTGTTGTATTGTGAGTGGCATAGCCAGTCATGTGATGTTCATAAGACTCAATAAAACCCCAACCAGTTGGGTTCAGGGGATCCACGATGAGGTATGCAGTTGTGAGCCTAGTGGATGAACTGGTAATGTGTCGTGTGATTGTTAAACCTTTGTTAATATACCAACTAATTCTTAATAGCAATGTGTTGCTATGAATTCTTAAGCAAAGAACCCATGAAGCAAATACATTGCACAAGTTAGTAAGAAATCCTGGAGCTCAGGTGATGTTAATAAATGGCTCCAGCCTTGCTTCTTTTCATGGTTTGTGGGTCATATGTACTCCTTGACATACTGGAAACCCACTCCCGCCTATATGTTACCCTACATAACAATGTGTGATATATTTGTTTTGAACTCATTTTAGTTTGAACGAAACGCTCCAAATTAATTTGAAAGCATTAAAACCCTATCATTTGGTTATAACATAAGCCATCATTAGTAATAACTCTGTCACGCCAGCAGGGGTGTGGAGCTCTGAAATACATTAATCACCACAAACACAATATAACTACTAACTAAACGCCATCTTAAAACACAGTATCCATTAAAATACACCTGCATGTTTAATATTATGTTGGAAATGTACAAATTCTGTAACCTCAACTGAAATAAATCATAAATGCAATAAAAAGTTATTGCAGTTAAATGCAACAGTAACAGACTTACTGATAATTTGATAAGCCTCCTGCATATTTACTTACCTGTGGTAAATTCTACCTGCTTGAAACAACAACAACTTGTATTTATATAGCGCCTTTAGTGCAGTGAAACGTCCCAAGGCGCTTCACAGGTGTATTGTGGGATAAAATATTTGACACCGAGCCGCATAAGGAGAAATTAGCGCAGGTGACCAAAAGCTTGTTCAAAGAGGTAGGTATTAAGGTCTTGAAGGAGGAAAGAGAGGTAGAGAGGTGGAGAGGTTTAGGCAGGGAGCTCCAGAGTTTGGGACCCAGGCAACAGAAGGCACGGGCACCAATGGTTGAGCAATTATAATTCGGGATGCTCAACAGGGCAGAATTAGAGGAGCGCAGTCATCTCGGGGGTTGTGGGGCTGGAGGAGATTACACAGATAGGGAGGGGCGAGGCCATGGAGGGATTTGAAAATAAGGATGAGAATTTTGAAATCGGGGCATTGCTTAACTGGAACCCATGCAGGTCAGCGAGCACAGGGGGTGATGGGTGAGCGGGTCTTGGTGCGAGTTAGGACACAGGCAGCCGAGTTTTGGATGACCTCTAGTTTATGTAGGGTAGAATGTGGGAGGCCAGCCAGGAGTGCGTTAGAATAGTCAAGTCTAGAGGTAACGAAGGCATGGATGAGGGCTTCAGCAGCGGATGAGCTAAGACAAGGGCGGAGACCGGCGATGTTGGAAATAGGCGGTCTTAGTTATGCTGCGAATATTTGGTCGTAGAATCAGTAAACAGAAAATGCTGTAAACACTCAGCGGGTCAGGTAGCATCTGTGGAGAGAGAAACAGAGTTAACGTTTCAGGTCGATGAGCTTTAAGTTTGTCTTAAAGCACCCCACTCATTTTAATTTATTTTCTTTCTCCTTTTGATCACACCTGCCCCATCCCACACACCATTAAGAACATAAGAATTAGAATCAGGAGTAGGCCATTCAGCCCCTCTAGTCTGCTCCGCCATTCAGTGAGAGCATGGCTGATCTTCGACCTCAACTCCACTTTCCTGCACGATCCCCATTCTTGGAATAAAATGAAAAGAGCAAAATCGAAATCTCTATTTTTGTAAATGGAGTTGTCCTAATTTTATCCCAGGGTTCTGTTGAGACTGCTAGTTGTGAGATGGAGGGTTCTCCGCGCCTGGGAGGACAGGCGCACCAACATCAGTGTCCTCGACCAGGCTAACATCCCCAGTATTGAAGCACTGACCACACTCGGATCAGCTTCGCTGGGCAGGCCACATAGTTCGCATGCCAGATACGAGACTCACTGAGCAAATGCTTTATGTGGAGCTCCTTCATGGTAAACGAGCCAAAGGAGGACAGCGAAAACGTTATAAGGACACCCTCAAAGCCTCCCTGGTAAAGTGCGACATCACCACTGACACCTGGGAGACCCTGGCCGAAGACCGCCCGTGGTGGAGAAAGTGCATCCGGGAGGACGTTGCGTTCTTTGAGTCTCAACGCAAAGAGCGTGAAGAGGCCAAGCGCAGGCAGCGGAAGGAGCACGCGGCAAACCAGCCCCACCCACCCCTTCCCTCGACGAATGTCTGTCCCACCTGTGACAGGGTCTGTGGCTCTCGTATTGGACTGTTCAGCCATCAGAGAACTCACTTTCCTGTCCTCTTTCCATATATATTCGTTCCTTTTTCCTTCATACACCTATCCAATATTATATTTGAGAGTTTCTGCCCCAACCAAAATAATTAAATGCTAGAGGCTAAGCAGTTCTAGGTTCTGGCACTCGCTTCAGGAGTGAAATTTGCAGTTTTTTCTCATTTCTCAAATCATAACAGTATTATAGAGAAAGAGAGCACTGGCTCCTTTCATGATTCCTGAGCATTTCAAAGAGTTCCACAGCCAAGGAAGTACATTCTGAAGCGTAGTTGGTATTATTTTGTGGGAAAATGTGGCAACTGGACCAGCCACATAAATACTGTGGCAACAAGAGCAGGTCAGAGGCTGGGTATTCTGCGGCCAGTGTCTCACCTCCTGACTCCCCAAAGCTTTCCACCATCTACAAGGCACAAGTCAGGAGTGTGATGGAACACTCTCCATTTGCCTGGTTGAGTGCGGCTCCAACAACACTCAAGAAGCCAGAGACCATCCAGGGTAAAAGCTGGCCGCTTGATTGGCAGCCCATCCATGACCTTAAACATTCACTCCCTCCACCACCGGCGCCCCCTGGCTGCAGTGTGCACCATCTACAAGATGCACTGCAGCAACTCGCCAAGGCTTCTTCAGCAACACCTCCCAAACCCGCGACCTCTACCCACCTAGAAGGACAAGGGCAGCAGGCGCATGGGAGCACCACCACCTCCAATTTCCCCTCCAAGTTACACGCCACCCTGACTTGGAAGTATATCACCGTTCCTTCGTCATTGCCAGGTCAAAATTCTGGAACTACCTCCCTAACAGCACTGTGGGAGTTCCTTCACCACACGGACTGCAGCGGTTCAAGAAGGCGGCTCACCACCACCTTCTCAAGGGCAATTAGGGATGGGCAATAAATGCCGGCCTTGTCAGCGACGGCCACATTCCAAGAATGAATTTTTAAAAAAGCACCGTGCACAAGACAGGCAGCAACAGAGCTGAATGATCAGTCAACCTGTTCTGGTGGTGTTGGTGGAGGGAAGAACCATAGCCTGGCGCATGGGGCGAACCCCCCCTCCCACGGCCCCTTCTTCAGATATTGCCTGAGAATCTTTTACATTCACCTGAACAGGTAGATTGGGCTTGGTTTGACGTCAATTCCAAAAAGATAGCTGATTGCATTCCTTCTAAACCACACGCGCAAAATTTGCTACTTTCAAAAACTAATTATATTTCGGTGTGGTTAATTTGTTCTCCAAAGTGCTTCGGGCTGGCTGGCGTGACATGTTCTCGTACAGTTTTTTGTGTAGATAATCTGCTGGAAGTGTGGGAATCTTCGTAATTACCTCTCTGCTGTCGCTAAAAGCCCTCGAATGAGGTTGTTGTCCTGAGCACGCACAGCATACATCAGTATTTGCGATACTGCACCCTCTGCTCAATCAGCAGTCGCGGAAAATTTTACATTATGATTCGTGTCGTAAGAAAAAATAAGTCTTGCATTTATAAAGCCTCTTTTATGTTCTTGGGATGTCTCAACGCATTTTAGAGGCAATGGATTACTATTTTTGAACCACTGCAATACGTGTGGTGAAGGTGCTCCCACAGTGCTGTTCCAGGATTTTGACCCAGCGACGATGAAGGAATGGTGATATGTTTCCAAGTCAGGGTAGTGTGTAATCTGGAGGGGACTTGCAGGTGATGGTGTTCCCATGCACCTGCTGCCCTTGGCCTTCTAGGTGGCAGAAATCACGGGTTTGGGAGGTGCTGCCGAAGAAGCCTTGGTGAGTTGCTGCAGTGCATCTTGTAGATGGTACACACTGCAGCCACGGTGTTTAAGGTGGTGGATGGGATGCCAATCAAGCGGGATGCTTTGTCCTGGATGGTGCCAAGCTTCTTGAGTGTTGTTGGAGCTGCACGCGTCCAGGCAAGTGGAGAGTATTCCATCACACTCCTGACTTGTGCCTTGTAGATGGTGGAAAGACTTTGGGGAGTCAGGAGATGAGACACTCGCCGCAGAATACCCAGCCTCTGACCTGCTCTTGTAGCCACAGTATTTATGTGGCTGGTCCAGTTAAGTTTCTGGTCAACGGTGACCCCCCAGGATGTTGGTGGTAGGGGATTCGGCGATGGTAATGCCGCTGAATGCCATGGGGCGGTGGTTAGACTCTTTCTTGTTGGAGATAGTCATTGCTAGGTGCTTGTGTAGCACAAATGTTACTTGCCACTTAACCCAAGCCTGAATGTCACCCAGGTCTTGCTGCATGCAATCATGGACTACTTCATTATCTGAGGAGTTGCGAATGGAACTGAACACTGTGCCATCATCAGCAGACATCCCCACTTCCCACCTTCTCAAGGGCAATTAGGGATGGGCAATAAAAGCTGGCTATGCTAGTGCCGCCCAGATCCCAGAAACAAATAAAAGGTGTCGTCATTGTTGATATTCAGGTAAACACGACAGCCAATTTGTGCACCGCAAGCAAGGTCCCACGAACAGCAATGAGATAAATTACTCGGCAAGACCAAAATACTGCGGATGCTGGAATCTGAAATAAAAACAGAAAATGCTGGAAATCTCAGCGGGTCAGGCAGCATCTGTGGAAAGAAACAGAGTTAACGTTTCAGGTCTGTGACCCTTCGTCAGAACTGGCAAAAGTTCAAAAAGTAATAGAGTAGGCAATCTGTTTTTGGTGGTGTTGGATATGGGGAAAATGTTGGCCTGGACACCAGGGGAACGTCCAGCTATTCTTCGAATTGAGCAATGAGATCCTTTATGTGCACCTGAGAGGGCAAGTGAGGCTTCTATTGAGATATTAAGCTGAAGCTCCATCATGGAGTTAAATACTTTCAAATGAAAAGCTAAATAAAGAGTCGAGCATTTATATAGCGCCTTTCACAACCACTTGATGTCCCAAAGCGCTTTACAGCCAATGGAGTACTTTTGGAGTGTAGTCACTGTTGTAATGTGGGAAACGCCGCAGCCAATTTGTGCCCAGCAAGCTCCCACAAACAGCAATGTGATAATGACCAGATAATCTGTTTTAGTGATGCCGATTGATGTTGAATATTGGCCAGGACATCGGGGATAACTCCCCTGCTCTTCTTTGAAATAATGCCATGGGATTTTTTACGTCCACCTAGAGAGCAGACGGGCCTCGGTTTAACGTCTCATCCGAAATGCTTATATTCTTGAACCACCAAAGTATATTATAACTGCAGCACTTGTCACTGGATTATCTGATTGATGATTTTGATTTTTTTCTTTCAAATATAAATCAATGTGTTGTACGAAATATTCAGACATTCTCCTCTCTGATTTAAACAGTAAACATTCTCGTTTCTCCACTCCCACAGGAGTCCAATTTGTCGTTTCCAAATTGAACACAATTCAAAAATACACAAATCATGTTCATTGCCTCCTTTTTTTAAACATACCGTGTTTTGTCTTGGTTAAAATTCTAAAAGCAGAACCAACCCACGGTATGTATTAAACCTGCGCCTTGTAATTAACTTCAAGGTATTTTGAAAAGTTGTGATTCGAAAGCAAGAGATGAGACAACACCTGTGTCTGTGACTTTCCTTTTCAAATAGTTTTTAAAGAAATCGCAGTTGTGTTCTCTTGAGAAGGCTGGGACTTCTGGGAGAGGCACAGCTTTGATTTATTTCTGTACTGATAAACTTGGGTACGACCAAAAGGAATAAGCATCCTTTAATGTGACACCACTCGCCATTGACTATGGGGCTTTGCTGGGCACATCAACAACAACAACTTTTATTTATATAGCACCTTTAACGTAGTGAAACGTCCCAAGTATTACTTCACAGGAGTATTACGAGACAAAATAATTTGACACCAAGCCACATAAGGAGAAATTAGCACAGGTGACCAAAAGCTTGGTCAAAGAGGTAGGTTTAAGGAGCGTCTTTAAGAAGTGCAATGTATTTGCTTCATGGGTTCTTTGCTTAAGAATTCATAGCAACACATTGCTAGTTGTTTTATTAGCAAAAGGTTTAACAATCACACGAGACATTACCAGTTCATCCACCAGGTTCACAACCATCTGCCTCATGGTGCATCCCCTGGACCCAACTGGCTGGGGTTTTATTGAGTCTTGTGAATATCACATGACTGGCTGAGCCACTCACAACTCAACAGCTCTACCAGCCTGTGAGCATACACACAGGTGCAGACGTTACAGGAGGAAAGAGAGGTAGAGAGGCGGAAAGGTTTAGGCTGGGACTTCCAGAGCTTGGGGCCTAGGCAACAGAAGGCATGGCCACTGATGGTTGAGCGATTATAATCAGGGATGCTCAGGAGGGCAGAATTAGAGGAGAGCAGACATCTCGGGGGTTTGTGGGGTGTTGCAAACGGCTGTCTTGCTCTTTTCGCTTCGTTGCTTTTAACATCGAATTACCCGCACATATTCAGTTGTAGTAAAGGCCAGATCTTTATTTAGACATTCAGACATTCACAAGCCAACAACTCTGCTTGCAAAGGCAGCTCTTCCAAAAATTACACACCTTTCGAGATTCCAATGTCTCTACAGTCCATAGGTCGGGGCGAAGGTGCGGCGAGAGATTGTAGAGGGATGTGATCGAGGCCCAGGAGAGGCGTGAATTCGGGACACAGAAGAGGCGAGGGCCCAGGGGCAGCATGGCCCAGCCCACATTGCGATATGTGTGCGCACTCGGTCCGTGCAGCAGAGCTGGTCTCCAGTCGTCTTGGTTAATCCTTGCTACTAGACCAAGACCTAGCTCTGTCAAGCCCGTGTGGCGGCTGGTGTGCAACGGCCACCACACGTTAAAAAAATCCACGCACAGGCATCTTCCACCCTTCAGGATGTAGTTCAGGACCTGGAATATTAGGTCCATCATTGAAACACCTGTGAACTTTTTGACATGGAAGCAAGTCATCCTCGATTCGAGGGACCGCCTATGATGATGATGAAAGTGATGATGATAAGTGTCTCTACAGTCCAAGAGTCTCTACAGACCATAAGTGTCTGAGTGACAAAAGCCAGTTCCATCTTTTATATCTAAAAGGCCTTTGAACTCTTATTCTTTGCATTTAGACAATCATGACTAATTGCTTTCTGAATCGTTTAACATACAGACTATTATTCCCACCGTAACAAGGTACTCAAATACTTAACATTGTTTGTTTAACCTACAGATGTCATTAAATAGTAACAAAGGTACAATCAAATACTTAACATACAGACATCATCGAATCATTTAGTCCTGAATTTCCATGATTCCCACCATAACAAGGTACTCAAATATCTAACATCCAGACATAACCAGTCACTCGTCTCACTGGCTGGAAGGCACCACATTGTCTAACAGTCTCTTTTCGGTCCAAACTTCCAATCTTCTTGTTTTTTTTAAATCCAAACTTCAATCTTCCTGTTTCCTTAATCCAAACTTCAGACTGTGCTGAAGCAATGAGTTCAGAATTGCGGGACTGTGCTCCTGCATGGGGCCAAAGGGGATTACATCCTCCTGTATCATGGGCCTTCAAGTCAATCCTTGTTCCTTCTTATCTGAAGCTTTGAGCTGACATCTATCAGCTCAACGACTCAATCAACTGAAGGCACCCCTTTTATTCTTGGAGCATAGAAAGAAAGAGGGACTTGCATTTATATAGCGACTTTCACGACCTCAGGACATCCCAAAGTGCTTTACAGCCAATGAAGTGTTTTTGAAGTGTAGTCACTATTGTAATTTAGGAAACGCGGCAGCCAATGACCAGATAATCTGTTTTAGTGTTGTTGGTTGGGGAATAAATATTGGCCAGGACACCGGGGAGAACTCCCCTGCTCTTCTTCGAAATAGTACCGTGGGATCTTTTATGTTCACCTGAGAGAGCAGACAAGCTTTTAACGACTCATTTGAAAGACGGCACCTCTGACAGTGCAGCACCCCATCAGCACTGCACTGCAGTGTCAGCCTGGATTTTTGTGCTCAAGTCTCTAGACTGGATCTTGAACCCACAACCTTCAGACGCCGAGTCGTGTATCACTACTATTATACTACATGGCAAACAAGGAAACGTTTCAAGGACATCCTCGAAGCCTTCTTGATAAAGTGCAACATCCCCACCGACACCTGGGAGTCATAAGAACATAAGAACATAAGAATTAGGAACAGGAGTAGGCCATCTAGTCCCTCAAGCCTGCTCCGCCATTCAACAAGATTATGGCTGATCTGGCCGTGGACTTAGCTCCACTTACCCGCCCGCTCCCCGTAACCCTTAATTCCCTTATTGGTTAAAAATCTATCTATCTGTGATTTGAATACATTCAATGAGCTAGCCTCAACTGCTTCCTTGGGCAGAGAATTCCACAGATTCACAACCCTCTGGTAGAAGAAATTCCTTCTCAACTCAGTTTTAAATTGGCTCCTCCGTATTTTGAGGCTGTGCCCCCTAGTTCTAGTCTCCCCGACCAGTGGAAACAACCTCTCTGCCTCTATCTTATCTATCCCTTTCATGATTTTAAATGTTTCTATAAGATCACCCCTCATTCTTCTGAACTGCAACGAGTAACGACTCAATCTACTCAATGTATCATCATAAGGTAACCCTCTCATCTCTGGAATCAGCCTAGTGAATCGTCTCTGTACCCCCTCCAAAGCTAGTATATCCTTCCTTAAGTAAGGTGACCAAAACTGCACGCAGTACTCCAGGTGCGGCCTCACCAATACCCTGTACAGTTGCAGCAGGACCTCCCTGCTTTTGTACTCCATCCCTCTCGCAATGAAGGCCAACATTCCATTCGCCTTCCTGATTACCTGCTGCACCTTCAAACTAACTTTTTGGGATTCATGCACAAGGACCCCCAGGTCCCTCTGCACCGCAGCATGTTGTAATTTCTCCCCATTCAAATAATATTCCCTTTTACTGTTTTTTTTTCCCAAGGTGGATGACCTCACATTTTCCGACATTGTATTCCATCTGCCAAGTCCTAGCCCATTCGCTTAACCTATCTAAATCTCTTTGCAGCCTCTCTGTGTCCTCTACACAACCCGCTTTCCCTTTGTGTCATCTGCAAATTTTGTTACACTACATTCCGTCCCCTCTTCCAGGTCATCTATGTATATTGTAAACAGTTGTGGTCCCAGCACCGATCCCTGTGGCACACCACTCACCACCGATTTCCAACCCGAAAAGGACCCATTTATCCCGACTCTCTGCTTTCTGTTAGCCAGCCAATTCTCTATCCATGCTAATACATTTCCTCTGACTCCGCGTACCTTTATCTTCTGCAGTAACCTTTTGTGTGGCACCTTATCGAATGCCTTTTGGAAATCTAAATACAACACATCCATCGGTACACCTCTATCCACCATGCTCGTTATATCCTCAAAGAATTCCAGTAAATTAGTTAAACATGATTTCCCCTTCATGAATCCATGTTGTGTCTGCTTGATTGCACTATTCCTATCTAGATGTCCCGCTATTTCTTCCTTAATGATAGCTTCAAGCATTTACCCCACTACAGATGTTAAACTAACCGGCCTATAGTTACCTGCCTTTTGTCTGCCCCCTTTTTTTAAACAGAGGCGTTACATTAGCTGCTTTCCAATCCGCTGGTACCTCCCCAGAGTCCAGAGAATTTTGGTAGATTATAACGAATGCATCTGCTATAACTTCTGCCATCTCTTTTAATACCCTGGGATGCATTTCATCCGGACCAGGGGACTTGTTTACCTTGAGCCTGTCCAGCACTACTCCTTAAGTGATAGTGATTATCTCAAGGTCCTCCCTTCCCACATTCCCGTGACCAGCAATTTTTGGCATGGTTTTTGTGTCTTCCACTGTGAAGACCGAAGCAAAATAATTGTTTAAGGTCTCAGCCATTTCCACATTTCCCATTACTAAATCCCCCTTCTCATCTTCTAAGGGACCAACATATGCTTAATCACTCTTTTCCGTTTTATATATCGGTAAAAGCTTTTACTATCTGTTTTTATGTTTTGCGCAAGTTTACTTTCGTAATCTATCTTTCCTTTCTTTATTGCTTTCTTAGTCATTCTTTGCTGTCGTTTAAAATTTTCCCAATCCTCTAGTTTCCCACTTACCTTGGCCACCTTATACGCATTGGGTTTTAATTTGATACTCTCCTTTATTTCCTTGGTTATCCACGGCTGGTTATCCCTTCTCTTACCGCCCTTCTTTTTCACTGGAATATATTTTTGTTGAGCACTATGAAAGAATTCCTTAAAAATCCTCCACTGTTCCTCAACTGTGCCAGCGTTTAGTCTGTGTTCCCAGTCTACTTTAGCCAACTCTGCCCTCATCCCACTGTAGTCCCCTTTGTTTAAGCATAGTACGCTCGTTTGAGACACTACTTCCTCACCCTCAATCTGTATTACAATTCAACCATACTGTGATCACTCATATCGAGAGGACCTTTTACTTGGAGATCGTTTATTATTCCTGTCTCATTACACAGGACCAGATCTAAGATCGCTTGCTCCCTTGTAGGTTCTGTTACATACTGTTCTAAGAAACAATCCCGTATGCATTCTATGAATTCCTCCTCAAGGCTACCCCGTGCGATTTGATTTGACCAATCGATATGTAGGTTAAAATCCCCCATGATTACTGCCGTTCCTTTTTCACATGGCTCCATTATTCCCTTGATTATTGCCCGCCCCACCGTGAAGTTATTATTTGGGGGCCTATAAACTACGCCCACCAGTGACTTTTTCCCCTTACCATCTCTAATCTCCACCCACAGTGATTCAACATTTTGTTCATTAGAGCCAATATCGTCTCTCACAACTGCCCTGATATCATCCTTTATTAACAAAGCTACCCCACCTCCTTTCCCTTCTTGTCTATCTTTCCAAATTGTCAGATACCCCTGTATGTTTAATTCCCAGTCTTGGCCCCCCTGCAACCACGTTTCTGTAATGGCCACCAAATCATACCCATTTGTAATGATTTGTGCCGTCAACTCATTTACTTTATTTCGAATGCTGCGTGCGTTTAGGTAGAGTGTTTTAATACTAGTTTTTAAACCATGATTTTTAGTTTTGACCCCACCTGCAGCCCCTTTATATTCATACATATTGTCCCTTCCTATCACCTTGTGGTTTACACTTACCCCAGTACTACTCTGCTCTGTTGCCTCCTGCCTTTTGCATTCTTTCTTGGGGTCCTGTTCATCTGAGCTCTCACCCACTCTAACTAGCTCAGAGCCCTCTCCTGGGTTCCGACTTCTCCTTGCATTGAGGCACCGAGCTTTCATGCTTGCCTTTTTTATTACACTTTGACCCTTTAGAATTTTGCTGTACAGTGGCCCTTTTTGTTTTTTGTCCTGGCCAAAGACCGCCCTAATTGGAGGAAGAGCATCCGGGATGGCGCTGAGCACCTCGAGTCTCCTGTGACAGAGACTGTAATTCCCGTATTGGACAGTTCAGTCACCTGAGAACTCACTTTTAGAGTGGAAGCAAGTCTTCCTCGATTTCGAGGGACTGCCTATGATGATGATGATGGCTACCACTGAGAAAAATATTCCGCTGTCGGACCATTTTATAGAAGCTGAGCTACTTTCCCAGATTCATTTGGATAAAATAAAATACAAAACAAAAACATCGGCAAGATACGAGGATCATCAAGTTTACACTACATACAAACAGGTGGACAGCTTCAGACTAGACTGTAGTTGCTTCAACTTTGCTTGGCAAACTCCCAGGAAGACATTAGAAGGTGCCTGGATTAGAAGGATGTTTTACCTTTTGATATTCAAGCAAATCGTCAATCAAAATCAGAATTTACAATCAATCTCCATTTGCTTAGCAAATGCGGGAACAAAGGGCGATATGCATCCTGCAGCTAATCTACTTCTGCCTCAGCATTTTTCACCAATACAGTCATCCCGGAAGCTGATCGCAGACTTTAAAACCCATCTCCTTTTTCAAAGATAACCTTTAACTTGGCTAGCGAAAAAAAGAAAGAAATTGCATTTCTACAGCGCCTTTCATGACCTCAGTATATCCCAAAGCCCTTTACAGCCAATGAAGTACTGTCGGTAGTCATTGTTGTAATGCGGGAAACATGGCATCAATTTGCGCACAGCAAGCTCCCACAAACAGCAATGCCATAATGACTCAATAATTATGTTGATTGAGGGATAAATATTGGCCAGGACACCGGGGATAACTCCCTTGTTCTTCTTCAAAATAGTGCCATGGGATCTTTTACATTCATCAGAGAGAGCAGGCGAGGCCCCAGTTTAACGTCTCATCCGAAAGATGGCACCTGCAACAGTGCAGCACTCCCTCAGCACTGCACTGGAGCGTCAGCCTAGATTTTTGTGCTGGAGTCTCTGCAGTGGGACTTGAACCCACAACCAGAGGCGAGGGTGCTGCCCACTTAAAAAAAAAATATATTAATATTTATTGAACATTAACAACATCGCGATCATTCCATTGTATCATACAAATCCATTCCGCCCCTCTGCACAGCCGTTCCTCCAACACATATTAACATCAAAACCTGAAGTTTAATTTGTCTCCTGTAACATATAATAATCTACTGTACTTTACAAATTGATCATAAAATACTATCTTTAAATTCTTTTCTGAATAAAACATCCACAGAGCCTTATAATGATCTTTCAGCTTATTTTTAAAATACTCTTTTAGATTTATTCTCCTCCCCTTAAAAAACAGAGCATTCCTTCTTTGCACAATCACAAATCTCGCCAAACTGAACATTAAATTAATTGCCGCTCCGCTAGACTCGGGCAGACTCTCCTGCAATCCCCATCACAAAATTGAGTCCCACGGCATTCCCATTCTTGCTCTTCGGTCCTCACCCAGCAAGGAAACGTCACACAACTGTCGAAAATAGTACTTAAAATCCTTTAACTGCGGACATAACACCAGTAAATGGGACCGAGTCTCATCCCGCGTCCCACACACTGGGCAAGTTGCCACCTCTCCTCGTCCAATCTTACATACGACTATCATGGTAAAAATCCGGTTTTGAGCCAATTTGAAATCTAGTTCAATCCACTCTGGACATTTAAAATTCACCCACACTCCCTTCCAAATCCTGTTGAAATCCTGTGGGTTTATATTCTGCCAAAACTCCTGACCAGCAGGTGTCTTAAATCTCCATTCTCTAAATACCCCGTAGAAATCTCGAGTGTTACAACTTGGACCAACTCATCCCCTTTCTCCAGCAGAAAGCTGGGAAAAGCGGGACGCATTATTCCTCCTTTGGAGATTGGCGTATTTATTTCTTCCATCCAATCCTGTGGCATTGCCCTCACAACCTTCTCATACATGATCATAATTGCTTTTTCCTCTACCTCCTGATCCTCCTCCTAAACCATATCCCTCACTACCACTTACGGCAACCAACCTGGAATTACCTCATATATTACACCTTTCACATATATAATACCAGCTTTAATAAAAGCTTGATTCAATAATATCTCTCCTTCAATAATGATCCACCTGTTGAAAAATAAGGGCTGTTCTAAAAATTCCTCAGCACCTTTGGGCATAAACTGCACACTTGAAAAAAAATTGGGCCCAAGTGTCTACAACCCCCTTATAAAACCTAGGGAGAGGTTTAATCAATTTCAAAAACATATTGTTATTTTCCATATAAAATATTCCCTGTCCTCCGATCCCACTTAATTTAAAAAATGCTGGAAACAACTCTTCCAAAAACTTGTATTTGACTTCTGAAGAAATCTCTTCACCCATTTAATTCTACAGGATTTTTTCTTCAAATCAAATCTGGGAAATTGAGCCCTCCCTGATTTCGCTGTCCAAGGATGGTATTGTAAGCGACCAAGGCTGGTTTCCCTTCCCATAAAATCTTTAACAAGCCTCTCGGATAGACTTTTCCACCCTCTCAGCAATATCCTCCACCATCAATAAGTACCACAGTTTCGATAGCAGGAGAGCTGCCACCACTATCGCTCTTCCTTGCACTTTCAACCACCTTCTTTCCCATCTTCCCCAAATCTTTTTAATTTTCATAACCTTCGGTTCCCAATTTAGTCGATCCACTTCATCCCGATCCTTCTTGCACCCCATATAGAAACATAGAAACATAGAAAAATAGGTGCAGGAGTAGGCCATTCGGCCCTTCAAGCCTGCACCGCCATTCAATAAGATCATGGCTGATCATTCCTTCAGAACACCTTTCCTGCTTTCTCTCCATACCCCTTGATCCCTTTAGCCGTAAGGGCCATATCGAACTCCCTCTGGAATATATCCAATGAACTGGCATCAACAACTCTCTGCGGCAGGGAATTCCACAGGTTCACAACTCTCTGAGTGAAGAAGTTTCTCCTCATCTCAGTCCTAAATGGCCTACCCCTTATCCTAAGACTATGTCCCCTGGTTCTGGACTTCCCCAACATCGGGAACATTCTTCCCGCATCTAACCTGTCCAATCCTGTCAGAATCTTATATGTTTCTATGAGATCCCCTCTCATCCTTCTAAACTCCAGTGAATAAAGGCCCAGTTGATCCAGTCTCTCCTCATATGTCAGCCCAGCCATCCCTGGAATCAGTCTGGTGAACCTTCGCTGCACTCCCTCAATAGCAAGAACGTCCTTCCTCAGATTAGGAGACCAAAAATGAACACAATATTCCAGGTGAGGCCTCACTAAGGCCCTGTACAACTGCAGTAAGACCTCCCTGCTCCTATACTCAAATCCCCTAGCTATGAAGGCCAACATACCATTTGCCTTCTTCACCGCCTGCTTTATCTGCCCATTTTCAGTGACTGATAAACCATGACACCCAGGTCTCGTTGCACCTCCCCTTTTCCTAGTCTGCCGCCATTCAGATAATATTCTGCCTTTGTGTTTTTGCCCCCAAAATGGATAACCTCACATTTATCCACATTATACTGCATCTGCCAGGCATTTGCCCACTCACCTAACCTGTCCAAGTCACCTTGCAGCCTCTTAGCATCCTCCTCACAGCTCACACCGCCACCCAGTTTAGTGTCATTTGCAAACTTGGAGATATTACACTCAATTCCTTCATCCAAATCGTTAATATATATTGTAAATAGCTGGGATCCCAGCACTGAGCCCTGCGGCACTCCACTAGTCACTGCCTGCCATTCTGAAAAGGACCCGTTTATCCCGACTCTCTGCTTCCTGTCTGCCAACTAGTTCTCTATCCACATCAGTATATTACTCCCAATACCATGTGCTTTGACTTTGCACAACAATCTCTTGTGCGGGACCTTGTCAAAAGCCTTCTGAAAGTCCAAATACACCACATCCACTGGTTCTCCCTTGTCCACTCTACTAGTTACATCCTCAAAAAATTGCAGAAGATTCATCAAGCATGATTTCCCTTTCATAAATCCATGCTGACTTGATCCGATCCTGTCACCGCTTTCCAAATGCGCTGCTATTTCGTCCTTCATGATCGATTCCAACACCTTCCCCGCCACCGATATTAGGCTAACCGGTCTATAATTACCCGTTTTCTCTCTCCCTCCTTTTTTAAAAAGTGATGTTACATTAGCTACCCTCCAGTCCATAGGAACTGATCTAGAGTCGATAGACTGTTGGAAAATTATCACCAATGCATCCACTATTTCTAGGACCACTTCCTTGAGCACTCTGGGATGCAGACTATCAGGCCCCGGGGATTTATCGGCCTTCAATCCCATCAATTTCCCTAACACAATTTCCCGCCTAATAAGGATATCCTTCACACTAGACCGACTGTCCCTTAGTACATATGCACCCCCAGAACTTCTAAAACATCCACCACCTTAAAAGGGCTCCCCCCCACCCCCTTCATTCCACTTATTGCTACTTTTATTTCCGCTAACCCTACTTCTTTGTCACACATGCCTCTCTCATTCTCCTTTAAACCCTCTTCAATAAAAGCACTAACCTTCTCCATCGCCAATTTAGAACTGTCTTCTTTTGTATATAACTCTTGATCAAAGTTACTAGCCGTCTCCATAATCTCCCCACTTTCATTAATGATCTTTTCCCCAACTTTCAACTCTTCAATTAATGATAACTTTTGTTGCAACTTCTCTTGCTCCAGAAAATATCCAGTGCATCTTTCTCCCTCCAATGCATCTTTAGCCTTTGCACAGAGAATGGCCCCCTTGCATTTTTCAGCTTGCAATAATTCCCACTCTTCCTTTAAAGCCTTCTACTTAGTCTCTGCTCCCTTATCCCCTCCATCAATTGCTTTACAGATATCTGTAAACCTTCTGTTTATATTCTCTTCTTGACGCCGGTTAGCTGTTGCTCTTTCTTTCCCATAACGTACTGAAAAAACTTTTACCTCAAATTTGAAATTGTCCCACCAAACTCTTTTTTCTTTCAAGAATAAAGGTTCCTCCCGAACATTCTTTATTATATTTTAAATCGCTTCTTTAAAAGCAATTTCTTTCAGGTACTGATTGTTTAAAATCCACACTCCTGTTAACTCTGCTGTTCCTAATTTTAAGAACCAAAGTCGAGTGGTCACTAAAAAATACTTTTTTATAATAAATCTCCATCACCTCAGAACTTAACCCTTCCCACATTAACATAAAATCTATTTGGCTGTATTTTAAAACATCACTCAAACAACCTCTTCTGGAGAACTCCCTATTTATGGGGTTCCAATCCCTCCATAAGTCTCTCAAATTTAAATTTGCCATTATTTTTACAATCATCTCTCTGGAGTTATCATCCCTAAAGGTCATCTGGGCTAAAATGTCCATCTGAGATAAAAATACATTAAAATCCCCCACTATACAAGGGCTTTCTGCCACTTCTGTATATAACCACCGAAAAAACTCACGACGCTTGCAATTGTCATTCGGAGCATAGATATTAATGAGATCACAATTCAATTCATCCATTTGTACCTTTAGCTGTAAAAATCTCTCCTCAGTGTCCTTGTCCACCAATGCAACATTCTCTTTTATGGACGAACTCACTAAAACAGCCACCCCTCTACGGTTATTATTTGCGCAACTTGCAAACATTTCTCCCTTCCAAACCTTCTGAACTCTTTCGAGGATATCCTCATCCCAAAAGGTTTCTTGCAGACACAACAGGTCAGTGCCTTTAAAACACTGCAACAACTGCTGCAATTTCTTTTCCCCCCTCAGTCCGTTCACATTAACCGAGACCAATGTAATCATTGCTCCTAATAAAAGAAGTGTGCTGATAATCCCCCCATCATTTAATCTCTGGCCTTTCCCTTCTCTCATGCTCCTTCCCAACCTTTTGGACAGCTGTTACTTTGTCCTGCAGACTCCGGCTCTTTTTCACCTCCTGTTTGAACCTTCCCTGCAGTTTCAGCCTCTTCCTTACATTAAATTTAGGCCATGGAACTGCCCCTTCTCTCTCCTCCTGCCCCTCACTAACCTTTCCCTTTCCATATGATGCCCCACTACCCCCACCTCCATGTCTCCTTCCTCCTCTGACTCCTCACTCTCGAGCTCTTCTGTAATCTTCCGTCCCTGTTCCCCATCAGATACAGAATCTCCCTTAGAAAGTCCTCCTGCTAACATGCTTTCTCCAACAGTGCCACTCCCTTCAGCCTCACCTCTACCGCTGACCCTTGCTCCCCGTTTCTTCTCTCTTTGGGACAATGGCACGTATCCCATATTATGGCTCGACTCTGTCCCTGACCCGTGACGTCCTCTGCTGATTTTGTCCTTTTCCATCGTACTTGGTGTGTTTTCCACCATCCCAATCCTGTTTTCTGCTCCGTAATTTTCTGTCTCTTCTTGCGCTCCTTCCTCATTCCGTTCGGCGGCTGTGTCCTCCGCCTGCTCCGCTCTTCTGGCCACTCCACTCTCACCTCCTGCTCCTTCTCCCATCTCCTCATCACTCAAGTAGCTTCCTTCTGCATCACACGCACAGCGTGTGGGGCCTTTGCGACAAACCGCACAGCTCTCTGCCTTGCAGTTCCGAGCGATGTGCCCAAACTTGCCACAGGTATAACAGTACAAGACTAATTGGTTGTGTCCAAGACAGTAATAGTAAACCTTCACCTGGTTATCATGCAGAACCCAGAAGTACTGCACTCCTTCCATTGTCTAGAATTTCATGCTGTAAGGTAATGACTGCCCCCTCTGGGAACTGCACCTTTACATAACAGGTTCCCTCGGCTACCCACGTTTCAGGATAGTATCTCCTCTTTACTACTGAGCAAAGTTTAACGTCCCACAACTGCAACATTTTTATCAGCACATCGTCCTCAACATAAAGCGGCAGGTTTAAGAATGAAAGCACCACCTCTTTGGAATACAGCAAAGATACATCCAAGTACTTCTCACCGACCTTCAGGCTCAGTGAAAGTCTTTCCACCTCCTCTCGGCTACTGACCGTCACCTCGAATCCAACATTCAGCTTTGTTCGGCAAGCAAAGCAACTTCCCTCCCCGCAGTCCTCATGTACGGCCTGGATAATATCCCAAGCTCGTACCTCCTTATCCAGGCAGTGAACCACCACCGTGTTTTCTTTTCCAAACCTCCCGGTGTCCCGGCCCAAATCTTTGGGCCTTTTATTCTCCCTTCTCAAGACATTCTCTCCCCTGATTAAATTCACACTGAGAGCGTTGTCCTCGGAGGGGCCCGGCACTCCAGGCCCCCTCTGTGACCATCTGGCTGATGTTTATGGGTGTAAAAGGCCCTAAAATAAAAATAAAAAAATACCCCAAAAATCCACCACCAGCTTTTTACCAACTTACTCCAGATCCTGCAGTAATCAGCAGCACCTGCTCACTCCTAGCCCCTCCCACCTCGAGAGTGCTGCCCACTGAGCCACAGCTGACACATCATACCCAAACATTAGTCATTACCTTCAAGACTTTTGGCCGACTTTCGGTACCCACCCAGAACAATTTCAGGTCTACATTGCTCTACTCTCTGTTGAACACATTTCTTTCTCTGTACACCAACTAAATCTGCATTTACTACACTGGGTGGCAGCCTATTCCATCACAACTAAAAATGTGAATATTTTATTTCATAATGCTCTCCTTGTGACGAAAATTGAGCATTTTTTTGCCCATTGCTCAGAGGTCTTGTGAATCATGTTAAATAGCATAAGACACACATTCTTTTAAGAAAGATACCAATCTCAAAAGTGTTCATAGAAACATAGAAACATTCTGCCCTTCTAGCCTGCACCGCCATTCAATGAGTTCATGGCTGAACATTCAACTTCAGTACCCCATTCCTGGCTGAGTTCTGCAAACTCATGCTAGAAAATTGGATACAATGCGCCTGAAAGGCAGAAACCCTCACCACATTTAAAAAGTCATCACAGGCGGTTCCTGGAACGAGGATGACTTGCTTCCACAAGAGTTCACAGGTGTTTCAATGAAGGACCCGATGTTCCAGCACCTGAACTCCAATTGAGGGGGTGGAAGATGGCAGGCGTGGATTTTTTTTAACTTGTGGTGACCGTTGCACATCAGCCACTACACGGGCTAGGCCTTTATCCAGTGGCAAGGGTTAACCAGGACGACTGGAGACCTGCTCTGCTGAACAGACCTAGTGCGCACACATATTGCAGTGTGGGCT
The DNA here is from genome assembly GCF_044704955.1 of Pristiophorus japonicus. Classification (NCBI taxonomy): domain Eukaryota; kingdom Metazoa; phylum Chordata; class Chondrichthyes; family Pristiophoridae; genus Pristiophorus; species Pristiophorus japonicus. Next base: position 126,301,445 of record NC_091992.1, on the reverse strand, counting down.
GGGCCCGTGCTGCCACTGGGCCCTCGGCTCTTCTGGGCCCCGTCCCCTCATTCGCCGCACCTCCGCCACGATTTTAAAAGTACTTGGATGTGCACTTGAAGTGCCGTAACCTACAGGGCTACGGACCAAGAGCTGGAAAGTGGGATTAGGCTGGATAGCTCTTTGTCAGTCGGGGCGGACACGATGGGCCGAAATGGCCTCCTTCCGTGCTGTAAATTTCTATGATCTTCTCTGATCTATCGCCTGCCTTAAGGATATCAGGAGGACAAAATAAGCAGTTAAACTATAGTTTAGCAGCTATTTGCATCTGAGGAAAGCAATGACTCAATTGTTAGAAACAAGTAGCATGCATTAACATGCAATGAACTCATGTCACAATCTAA